>NC_140277.1:5568247-5580747 GCF_964030765.1 Micromesistius poutassou
AATAGAATGATGCATCTAACCCCGCATGAAATGCTTACGGGTCGACCCATGCCTTCACCTATTATTCAAGGCCCCATAAGGGACCTCCATTAGAGCAATAAGAAATAGAATTAAGAAAATATGTTTGACCACGAACTGCTGTACATAAGTTTATATTCCAACAATAGAAACACAAGTTCCAGAGCGTGAGGAGGAGCCAGATGCAGAGACGCCCGGAGCCGACCAGCCGAGCTAGGATTTGATTTTGATTTGATTTGTTTTGTTGTATTGACACACACTTACAGACACCCATGAAAAGACAAAAGAATACAATTGAGGATTGGAACACAAAAGTCCCAGTCTTATTTCCATTGTGGTCCCCAACAAGAGCAACAGCCACATAATAATGCTGAAGCTGGCGAGCCTCCTCCTGACCCTCTATGGGTTTTGGCAGATAACACAGCCCTGGATAGAGAGAAGAGCAGTCTACGGAAAATATCACACTTTCCCAACTTTCCCAACTTTCCCAACAGTATACAGGTGGATTATTCAGAGCATCCTTTCTACTGCATTACTGCCTGGTATGGCAGCTGCTGCAGAGCTGATTGTATGGCCCTCCAAATGGTGGCCTCCAGAGATCTGACCATAGATCTTACAGGAGCATTCAAGCACAGTCTACCAGACTCACAACAGTTTTCCCCCAGGCCATCAGGCTTTTCAACTAGCACCACTAATCCTATTGATCCTATTGAATTCATATTGATTCATTTGAAACAACCTTAATTTAATCAACATATTCAACGGCCCACCTCCAGTTTGTATTCATAATATTTACTATTTTAAGAATTACTACTTTATTGTCCTTTCAAACTCTCATTTCATTTATACCACCAGGATAGATATGATATCTATGATAACAGGCAGCAGAGAGAGAGGTCATGTTTCCTTTGTGGCTTTATTTGAAACGAGGCTAGCAGCATTAGAAAAATGCAAAGGACTCCTCCAGGATACAGTGCCCATTGATCGATAAAAGCATGCAAATTTGTGATAAGCAAATCTACCCACGCTGTTGGTGCCAAGTTGCCAAAAACATCCAATCGCGTGTCCTCTATAACCCTGTGGGGCTGTGCAAAGCACCCCCCTTTGTGCTCCGGCAGGAAATGGACGATCCCACTGGCCCAAGGATGAATCCAGAGGAAGGATGAAACCAAACTCCAGAGAGGTCGGTGTCCAGAGCGCTGGCAGGGTTACAGGCCCTCGAAAAGGAGAGACACCGACCCCCTCCCTACTCCGAAGCGGTGCCCCTCATGCCCCTGATGGATTTCCCTGACCAGTTTGACCAGGTCGGTCAGGACCTGGGAACCGCGACCCTTGGCTATGGGCCTCCCCTACCCACAGCTTCCCCCCCCATTCCCAGTCCCCGCCCCTCCCCCTCCCCCTACCTGTGAAGTGCTAGTAACCTCTCCAGGAGGGTGGCCCCACTTCCCGTCCCCGGCCACAGCACCGCCCCCTCCTCCCACCTGATGCAGCCACGCCGCTCGGACCAGGGATCTGTGTTCCGGTACCAGGGGCTGCGGCCCGTTGATATATAGCCTTGTATTCTGCTATTGGTTTGTTTGTTTGCTGTTGTGATTTAGCAGCCCCACCGGGCCGCTAGGAGGGATTGACTTGATTTATCTTTCGATTTTAATTACTTTGACTCGATTTATCTTTTTAATAACTTTAACTTTAGACTTAAAAAAAAAAAAAAAAAGATATGTATTTTGATTTCCTTAATTGTTTTGGTTTAATTCCATAATCTCAATTTCTTGCTTAATCACATGTTCTGTTTTTACCTTGCCCTCCGTGTCATTGTGCAAAGGGATACTGCAATGTAAGGCCGGGGTGGATGCCACCCCCTAGGTGGGGTGTGTATGGCATACTCATGTCCGAAGCATGAGTAGCGTTTCTCCCACGTGGTTCCCCATACACCCGGCCAAGCGAGATATTAGGATCCCATGCTCATGGTTGCTTATTTTTATGGTCAAGTTTGTCGTCTTTCTGATGCTATTGATGATGCTACAATGATACTTCAAGCGCTGAGGTCCAACCCCTCGTGTCCCTAGTAAGTGAAGCCGTCTAGCGACGGGTTGAGGGGGACAGCTGTTTTTATTTTTTATTTTTATTTATTTATTTATTATTTATTTTTTTGTTGTATGGTCGAGTTTGTCGTTATTTTTAAGTAAAAGTCGTCTAACGACGACTTGAGGGGGATATGATGGGCAAAAATAACCTAAACGGACATTACATTATGAATATAGTCAACTCTGGGCCCAAATCTAATAAACACAACATACCACACATTCAAGAGGGTGAAGACGACCCTCGAGCCCTCTCCCCATCAGGCTACGGAGGACACTCCGTGTCATTGGGCAAAGGGATGTATGCAATGTAAGGCCGGGGTGGATGCCACCCCCTAGGAGGGGTGTGTATGGCATACTCATGTCTGGAGCATGAGTAGCGTTTCTCCCACGTGGTTCCCCATACACCCGGCCAAGCGAGATATTAGGCTGCCTCAGCTAGATGGCGAGGCCACACATCACACAGAAAGACAAAAACAACTCGGAGGCCCAGGGACAAGAGAACCCTCGATAACACACACAAAGGCTAGCACACACACCTGGCCATGAAAGATACTATAAGTTTCTCATGCACCAAATCACGGGAGCTCTTCTGAGGCAGAACCTCTTCAGAGGCGAAGCTCCGGACGACCTCAGCGCTGTTAGGGGACGTAGAATATTCGATCTCTCACGCTTTATGAATCTGTATTACCTTTGCTACTTTACTCAATAAATCCGAGGCCCTCGTGCTGATAGACTTTATTACCTCTCCGTCTCATTTTATCTGGTCAAGTAACTAGGCAGACTGTTTTTCCCAACAACACACACACACACACACACACACACACACACACACACACACACCTAAATGCACATGTGCACATACACGCCTACACACACACACACACACACACACACACACACACACACACACACACACACACACACACACACACACACACACACACACACACACACGTATAATCATACATGGATACGGAGTGTTGGGTCTGGAAGATAAAAGACAAACGTCTGGAAATGGGCTTCACATCTGCATCCCGTTAAACACACTGCTAATACTCCAACCCCCAAACACAACCGTTAGGGAGGTGCACACACACACACACACACACACACACACACCCATACAGCCCTCCCCTTCACACACACAGACACACATACAGACAGACACACACACACACACACACATACAAACACACCACAAGCACACAAACAGCGAGAAGTTCCAGCAAGCGGTAGAAACAATTTTTTAGGGATTCACTTGGATTGATAAAAGGCTCCAACTTCAAAATAAATACAAGTTGGAATGATAATGTTTACTGTTTATTTCCACTGGAACCAGTGATGTTATATTATTAGGCCTGTGGATTGTCTGAATTCACTCTGTTGGGGAAATACTGCTTTTCAGAATGCCCTCCATGACTAAAAACAACCACATGCATTTTAGAAAGAATAACAATTCTTAGTAACCAACTGCATATCGTAAACGGGTATTTGGTCAATATTTCTCCATTTGGCGCGAGTTGAAGGAATTATTTACATCCCATCCTATGAGGGCCAAAGTCATCACACTTAATTGCTCGTTTTATCACTGACTCAAAAATCCACAAAATGCACACTTAACAAAGTCTCTCTATTGAACTAACATGACACCGGTTTCAGGGGAAAAAGATGGCCAAATAAATCAGTCATTGCCAACGGGTGTGTGTGTGTGGGGGTGGGGGGGGGGGGGGGGGGTGTAGGGGGTGGGGGGGGGGGAGGGGTCGTTAATCATATTACAGTCACTCCTACTTTCTCTCGTCGAGGGGGGAGCCTCCGTGTTTAATAAGATGCGTCTACTGTGAGTACAGCCACCAGAGATTCAACGACGCACTACTCCTCTGTCAAACCGGGCTGTGGACTTTACTCCCAATAGATAGCGACCCAGTGGCACTATAGCGCAGACATGGATATGAAATTACTCACAGTCTTTGCTGTCCTGGCCGTTGCGTCGTATGCACCGCCATCAGAAGGTTTGACTTAACTTATTTTGTTTTTATTGTGTGTTTTATTGCAATATGTGACATGTGCGCATGTGCATTGAAATGTGATGTACAGATCGTTGCAGGTCGGAGTCAGGATGATTTGGGGCACTTTGGAAGGGGTGCGGTTGTCTGTTTAACTTTTTGCATATTTTTTTGTAATTACGACAAATTCTTTTTTTACGATTTTAATTGATTGCATTAATTTGTTTGACTTGTAACTTTTCATGATATTTCTAAAATATTAGATTAAATACATCAATCAATCCATTTTAGTTGAAGTTATTATATATGTTTTATTATATATATATATCAAGTTATTGTCAGTCTCGCGTTGATTTACATTTAAAAATAAGACCAAAAACATTGAACAGAAATATAGTTTATAAATATTCTGGAGCAGAAAACAGTGCGTAAAACCGATCCGCACATGGCCACCCATCCAGGTAGTGAACGATCCGTTGTTGATCATAAACGTTTGTTTTTCCTTTTCACTTCATGATCCACGTGTAAGATACACAGCTAGCCAATGTGGAGACATCAGTCGAGTGACCAGCTCATTATCATGGCGAAATGTTTGACTAAGTGTTAATTCATTAGCATATCCATGGGCGGTAATCCAGAGCTCACTTTTCACCATTTGATTGTTTTAGGCCTACTCTAAAATACCTGCCTTTACAAAGTGTATCCGGTAGGCTGTGCGCGGATTTAATTTATCACACTTATTATTTGCTTAATAAAAAGAAGGCCTAGTAGTAGGCTTACTAATGATAAAATAATACAACATAACGTCACATGATAGAAGAAACTCTATGGTAAATAAAAGTGTTATTTTCAATACCATCTTATTTAGTAGGCTAATATAAACCAGTATCTATCTATCCTCTATCTAAAATATCTAATATCTAAATACATATCTCACAAATTGTATTTAAATAACCTACATTTCAATATTTTAAGATAAAAACGTAATCCTGCAAGTACACAATTTCATTAATTTCATACGTTATTATTTTCGAGTTCATGGGACTATTTCAGAATTATTTTTGCCAAAAAAATGTCTATCCTTCACATCTAGCATCTAGCAGAAGAGCTGCAGTTCACTGAAGTGTGAAGATAACATATATTTTGTCTTTACTGATGATCTGTAATATATCACAAATGCAACAATGACAAAATAAATGTAATTTCCTTTTGTCCTTATAATATGTGTACATTTTCAGTGTTTTGTAGTTGCTCTAAAACTGTTAAAGTAATGTTGGTGCTCCTCTTCCAGCCAAGCCCATCAGTCTGGTGGAGAGATGCTACTGCCGCTCCACTGTCAACTCTCTCCCCCGAGGCTATGTCCGGGAGCTACGCTTCATCCACACGCCCAACTGCCCCTTCCAAGTCATGTGAGTACAGGCTGCACCCAGTCCCCAGTAGTCAGGTCCCCACAACGCATCGGAACGAAACCTAGTAGCCTTATACACACACTCACACACACACACACACACACACACTCACACACATGCACACACACACACACACACACACACACACACACACGACAGGTCTCCTCCCCTTTGCACATTTCTCACCATCAATCTCCCGCGGTGACAGGGTTTAGAATAAGAGCATTAGAGCGTATGTACACACACTTTTACTAGAAACACGTGCACACATATGCCTTCACACACACGCACACGCACATGCACGCACACACACACACACACATGCATGCAAACACAAACACACACGCAAATGCACGCAAACACACACATGCACACATGCATGCACACACATGCACGCAAACACACACACACACACACACACACACACACACACACACACACACACACACACAGATTCGCTATACATCTTAAATGGGGATATTTACGCAAGTCTCAGTGTGTCTAAGGAAACCAGGAATTAGATGCCGTTTTGTTCCCAACATGAAACAAAGATTGTGCGGCGATGAGAATTGGCTTTGCTTTTCAAATTCTTCCCATGCAGTGACCCCCGGCCCCAGCTCGCACCACACACCACACAAATCACACACACACACCACACACACCGGATGTGGGCATATAAATGTACCATTTGGTCATGGATTTAATGGATTAAATGGAAGGAAGTACAGAGGTGGAACTGAATGAGAAATTGCCTGAGGCAGTTAATGATGCAGTCTTATGCCTTTTTTGGGTACATTTAGAGAGGGTAAAACATGATCCTCCTCAAAACACACTTCCTCTTGACGTCTCAACTGAAGCGGCTGGCACGGTCGCCATCTTGTTCATGGAGTCATTCGATCTGGCCCAAAGACATTCTTTGAATAGACATCGTGTTATTCTCGACACAGAGAGTAGCCAAGACGTCTCACTCTATCCGGGTCGTCAGTCCTTCTTTGTCATACTGAGTTTTCCAAGAATAGAGAGTTTTGCCGTTAACCTTGAGCAATTCAGTCTCAATAAAGTAGATGGAGCACTACTATGCATTCCACAACCTTAAATATATTCAGCAGGAATGCTTAACACAGGTAAAACCAACACGACAAAAAAAAACAACTCTTTATTCAACAGTATCACACGGTGCTTATCAAACCAGGCGGCTTATGTAAATGACAAGGTTTTTCCGCATTGACATGAGAGTGATAATTCGATCTGACGGCCAAGATAAGGTGTGACGGCCATTTGTGAAAAGCCTTTGAGCATGGATGCTTGTTTGTTTGGGCAATCCTGAAAGTAATATTTGTGTATAAAAACAACATTTACCCTTTTCCTCCCCTGATATTCACCCATTTTGTGTTCACACTTTTAGTGGCACAGCGCTTTTTCCAATGCATGTTCCTCTTCTCATTTCACCTCCAGTGCCAAGCTAAGGAGCAACAAAGAGGTGTGCATTGATCCGAACATGCCGTGGCTGCAGCAGTACCTTAAAAACACATTTAAGCGGTGAGTAGCAGGGGCTGATGTCGGCGTTATTTCAATGTACTGTAGGTGTTGTTAGCTAGTTACCTCCCGTTCCTTGTTTACAGACACAATCCCTGGGTGGTCTGAAAGAGATGTATAGCCAGGTCACTTCCTTCAGTCTAAAGAGCCAGGGTCAGGGGGATGCAAATGAAGACAAATGCGCATCTACACATTTGTTCTTATCTTATCGGCATACCCAATAGGCGATTGCGAGCCAGTAATGGGCCAATGTGTCATGGATTTAACCCGGATCATGTTGGTACATGCCCAAGCGAGACACTGTAAGTTGAAGGAAACACTTACAGCTAATGTTTAACAATGGAACATATTGAAATGGATTAACAATCAACCGGTTGATTACGCATCTGCTTTTGATATGGAACTGCTTCAGCCACCAAACCGTCTCGTAGTTAGCATGCAGTTAGCGGACAAGGTTTTTGGGGGAGGGGCGTTGAAGGGGTTGGGGGGCTTGGGATATGTTTAGCGTAGCTTGTGGTGCCAGTCTCAGACATGTCCCACTACTCAATACCCAGACCTCCAGGCCGTCTGTCTCTGGTGGAGTGTAGGGGTCTTTGTCCCGGTGAGCCGGAGGTGTGAGTCCTCTGCATGAGAAAACGGCTTGAGAAAGTATAGTGTAGTGATAACGGGAATTTGCAATAGAAAGGATCTGCTCTAGTGTTGCCTCAACGATTGCAATGTCCCCAATGATGGACAAATGTATTCATGTATTCAATGTACTCATTTCACAAATGTTACGCTGCTGGTTTGGTATGGTTTGAGGTGAAATATTGAACACTTAACCAAACAAAACCAGCATTGTATAAATAGTTATTTATACTATGTTACAATGTTATTTTTGTTTATATACTAGCGTTATTTTCAGATTATTTATAATTCATTTTTGTGTTTTGTTTTGCTAGAATAATACAAAAATATTTAGATATCTTTAAATAAATATTGCCATATTCTTTTTTTTTCTGATTCAGTAAAAGGTGATTAGACAACAAAAAAATAAAAAAACATAGTGTGGTGTGCATCTTATGTAGGGTTTGATGGCTCAGAAATGAACACCATTTTCTAACCAAACTCTGTTTTGCATTCCTTCCCTCTCGTCCCACGCATGTATTAAATAATCTCACGATAGCCATGAAACAGAGACATGGGACAAACAGGCATTCCAGCACGATACAGACTCACCTTCCAAAGTAGCCTTGAGAACTCAGATAATCAGACCCAAAATAACCAACTCAGTAATATGTAGATAATAGAGCATCCATATTGGTCTGACTTAGAGACAAAGAACGTAGAACAAAGCTGTAGATTCAGATTCTAGATTCAGGGTTCTGCAGGAGAACAAACAGTTTGTTGCAGTCACTTAGCAGCAGTGGTTCTAGTCGCTTTCCAAGTCTTTCCTTCAACTTTGGCGCATCTTAATGTAATTTCCTTTGTTTGTTTGGATTTTCTCAGCCCCAAAAAAATGCAAAGGTTTAATAATCAAAACTTGTGGTTTGTTATGTAGTCACACTGTGTATCTTTGCTAATATGCCAGTAAGCATAAGAATTATACCTGGAAGGGTATTTTGGTCATTTTGGTAAATCTTTCCTGTGGGAAACTCTAGACTTGGAAGAAGTCGTTTTAGAAACGTAGAGCCCAGATCAAACCTAATAGCTCTGGGTTAGCAGCCTGTGCTAATCAGCCCCGTTCTGTTGCCATCAACTCACATAACCTCTTTATTCTGTCTTCTAGGATGAAGAAGAACAAAAAGTCTGCCTAAAGAGAGAGAGAGCGAGAGAGAGAGAGAGAGAGAGAGCGAGAGAGCCTGCAGATGAGGAATCTGACAAAAACTGTTGAAGAACATCGGCCCGTCACCGTGGATACGACAACACATTGTAAACGTGTGATCATGCTATGCAGCACTTACCCATACCCTGCCCCATGGTGCACTCCTGCTGCGCGGAAACCGTCCAATGATGTGCCACATGACCCCCCTCCTTACCCCCCCACCACTGCCTATCCCCCCACCACCCCAGCTCCTGCCACTATCCCCACTCATAACCACTATTTCACCACCCGTTTGACATAGATACCCCTCGATGCTATGGCGGAAATGTAACATCTGTGTATTTAGTATATGTTTTTCTGTTTTTATATAAATATTGTGTATATATAAATATATATGTATGGGTTTTGATCACGAAATGCAAACAGTAAAGATGAACTATTTTCGGAGCCTTCCTCGTCCCCGTCGGACGCTCTTGTCATGACATGCTTAGGATTTAGGGATCGAAGGGGGTCAAGGGTCATAGAGTGGGGAGGGCAGTGGGGGGGGGGGGGTCGGGGGGGGGGTTGTATGCGTTGCTGCAGAGCGGGAAGACGAGTGCATTAATCACAACACATGTCGCCCACTGCCCAGACCGCCAGGGTGAAGTGTGTGTGGGTGAGTGTTCTTTCAAACAGAACACTCTGCTTGTTCCGCTAAACCAACAGAACATGGGTCGGACCATAACAAACACACATGGGCTGTATCTCCCACTCACACCACCGACCATGACACTGGTGCTCTTTGTCTTATGTTATGCTTCTTTGTTTACCCCCGGTGAAGAAAGCTTAAACTGGCAGCTCTGGATTTAGACGTAGGAGAAGTTTGCGTTAATTGGGACCATGATGCCGGTGTTTCGATCGGGCGATGCCAGCGTTACTAAAGGCGTGCAAGAGTCTAGTAAAGAGGGCAATTAGAAGTCGGTCATGGAAACTCACAGCCTGAGATAAATTTCCTGATCTATTCTGTGAAACGTTATTGCCGGTTCTTGCGGCAGACCCACATTACCCCAGTTGGGTTTATACTTTTTTTGTTCTCTTGTGTAATCAACATCATCTGGATCCTAAACAGTGTTAATTGAGCGACCAAAGCACGGCCTGCGTTGTTTACCGGAATCCTGAACATGATTTATTTTCCCAGCATTGATTAGAGCAAGCCTCTTCACTGTCCCTCCGCCCACATTACCGCCTCAGTATTGTCGATAACGGACCTTACCTAACCGTAATATCCGGACCAGTTGAAGCATTAGTTGTATTAATAGTGGTAGTAGCACCAGTTGTATTAGTAGTAGGGGAAGCAGCAGTTTAGAGATGTAGAGGTGTGTGACTAACTCTCCTAGTCGTACAGATTGCATTGCACTTTACATACAAATTCATATGCCAACTAATAACATTGATTAGATAACAGAAAATTATATTTTATCTTTTTCATTACATTACAAAGTACAACTGGTTATTAAAGTCATAACTATAATTGATTTCTATGTTCTTAACCCTTGGACTTCTACAAATGTTTAAAAAGAAAAACAGATATTATAGCTTATAGATTTGAATCTTCTTGTCTTCTTGTCTTCTTGTCACGTGTATAATTGATATTAAGCAAAAGTTTTATTTTTATACCCACTGTGCATTTCTATATTGTATGAAATCCAACACGTTATATGAAGCAGCTGTATTTGTCACAACTGAGCCATTAAACCCTTTAACATGTAACAGTATTAAGTGCTTCAGTGAAAGCTACTCCTTTTGATCTTTTGAACTCTTCCCATTGAACTTCAAATGCTCCAACTTGATACACACACACACACACACACACACACACACACACACACACACACACACACACACACACTCAGAGTTCTGAGAGGAGATATCTCTTCAGAGATCTCTGTGTAAAGTATCAGTATCTCTATAGATGACATCAGGGACACTGCAGTCCACACAACACGTCTTCCCTTAAAGACCAGCCCATGGGCCTTTCGGTATGCTTCTCCCTTTCTCCTCTTCCCTTTTTTGTCTTCACCGCCACGCGTGCATGCTGGTACGGCGTCCCAGGGTCACCGTGCGGGCCCTGTAGTTGTTACTGTACGGGTGAACAGGAGAGGGGGACTCTGAGCCTTTCATCTTGCTGCATATGTTTGGCTTTATTCACCAGGGAAAACACCAGGCCCGCTTGTTATTTGACCATTAGCCCAACAAGTGGCCATTAAGGAAAACATTAGTGCTAAAAGGGATGAACTTTTAACTTTGGACTTTGATGGCAGTGGAGCATGGCGACAAGAGGGGGCGGGGGTGGAGTCAAACTACAGCTAGGACCGCTGTGTGTGTGTGTGGGGGGGGGGGGGGGGGGCGCTTGTTTTGGCTTGTTTTGGTTTTCTTTACTTACATCTGCAATGATGTTACAGTACGGAATAACTCAATTAGCCCAGATACAGCCGCTACACCTAATAAAATGAAACCCGTAACCTTCACTGCAGCGGCCCACGGGCTAACAAATGCTTCTGCTTTAATGTGATTTATAACAGGGAGCTTGGTGATTGAATATCATTCTATATTTACATTGAAATGTATTCACTTGGCAGCCACATCTACAATGTGATGTGTCCCCCTGTATTTCTATTTGACATGTATAGGAAATAAAAAATTCTCTTTACAAATTTATTTTTAAACATTTATCATCACTTGAGCGCAACACATATGTTTTCATTAAAGATTAACGATAAAAACATAAAATGTCCTTTCCGTTTATTGTTTAAATTGATTTCTTTTTTTACCTGCCACAATCCATAGTGCTTTCTCATTCTCCCTCTGACAGTACAGATAGCCCACACACACACCCAAAGCCAACTCCCTCATGGTCCCTCATACAGCGTGTTTGCTGGTGATACTGTGCATCCCGCTGTTCGCAGGACCACCGCCAACACACTGTAGTTAAAGCCAGGCGTGCAGTCGAACAACTACCGGTTCTGCTGGCAGGAAGCTCAACTGCCATAAAAATGGATGTAAAATGTTTAGGTGGAACAGCCTCCATGACTGCGTGTGCAAATGACGCATCCCAGTTATAACGTGTTTCTGATGGGGGGTGTGTTCCTCTCTCTCCAGTTGAATACACTGGGTATGCACCAATTTGTATGTTCTCAGAGGCCACCCGCTTGCATGTGATAAAGCAGGTGATGATGTGGGAGGAATGGGGAGAGAGTGGGAGGACAGAACGGGGGGGAAGGGTTCAACGTCCGGGTGTAATGGAAATGTAATATAAACACACGACTGTGTGATTGCTTTGTCAAAGTGTGTTATTATCAGATGCAGTGTAATGTGGTCCTTCCATATATTGAAATTGTTCTTATGAAAAGGAATGTTTCACCTATGTACTACAAATGGTATAAATTATTAATACAACAGCAAGTAAGTCTAGGTGTGAGTGGTGGTGCATGAAGTTGGTTCTGTCTTGACCCGCCATCTTGGATTAAGAGACATACATGGAGGACAAGGACAATAGTGAACACAAATCATATTAGCAATTTCCATCTAGTCCCATAGCTGGCACCCTGAGCTACACAAATGTCGCCACCTCTATGATAGAGAGGGGGTGGGCACACGATACGTTCAG
>NC_140277.1:5585747-5628247 GCF_964030765.1 Micromesistius poutassou
CAGGATATTTCACAACCTGCTCCAATCCCATGGGTGCCATACGCACACCAGAGCCTGTGAAAGTGGATCTGGGTCTATAAGGAGAAGTTCACCGGTTTCACCATGCACGCAGGGGGGGGGGGGGGAATAAACATCCACCACCTTACAAACTGCACGCTGTGTTTTCTTCGCGTTTGCCGATGAAAGATGGCTGTCTTAGAATGTGTTCTATTGGTAAATGATGGGAAAATATGTACATCATCACAGTCATCCCAGCAACAGACAAAGCAGTTGTCTGTTGGCAGTCTGTTGGAGGCGTATGTCATCGAACACATCAAAGAACACGTATTTATTACAAAGGCATCATAATGAATGGGGCATGAATTTAACAGAACTATGTTAACAGCTGTGGAGATATAGTTGAATAGGAATCTTGTTTGCTAAGGTTTTGTTGTGTTTGGGGCTTGATACAGAGAGCAAACAAACAAATATGATGTTTTGCATGTGGCTTTCTGCAGCACACACACACACACACACAAGCCAAGAACAAATGTCATCACAACAGACCCTGAAGAAAGTGGATTTCAGTTTGTTGGCTCGAAGGGGACAATTATTCAGTTTGACTTAGTAGTCATCGTTGGCCAATAAAGAGAAGGACTTGGCTTCTCATTCACCAGGGTCCAAGGAGGGAGAGAGCTTTTGCCTTTGGCCTTTCTATGTAAGCTCATGAATCACGGTTTTGCTTCTCACAGTAAATAAGGGTCAACTTGGTCGACTGACCGTGAACACAGTGTACGAAAACGCCAAGAAATCGGAAATACTTCATTTGAACATTGAATGAAAAACGGATTATACTGTATTTATAATGGCACACAGTGCACAAGAGCAGTCCGCTGTGTAAACAAGTAGACTCCATCAGGGCTTTTGTGTATCATTTCACATAACATCACAGCTGTAATGTTAGTTTTTGTTGTGAAAGGCCTACATGAACTGGAAATCCAAATCCAAGATTAGTAATGAAGCCAAGCAATGCGATAAAGGACAATACAAACACATGTATAAGACACAACACTCCTCAGACTATACAATCGTGGCATTATGGCAACACTTACACACACTTGAAAAGGTCTGATTATTGCCTGTGTACTTGCTGTTTGTGTTCCTTGTCGTTCACATGGTTTACATTTATGTGGTAAGCGCTGGCTTTCCTCAAGTGTTTCACCTTATTAGTACTGTCACGTATGCTGAAAAAGGACGTGAATGCAGAAATCGGGTAGGGAAGCACAAAAGAGGTATTTACAGTTCCAACATAGTGGAGCCTAACCAAGCCAAGAAAACTATTGATTGTACATGTGACAAATGTCTAAATATTAGCCTCCGTATTGGAGCCGCTAGATCCTAATAACACATGGCTGTGATTGAACCAATGGTGGATTATATTTATATCCAAGTCTGTCCTAGGTTCAGGTTCAATCGTAGTTATTGACCCCATCCAGAAAACATGAGGCAGAGTGTGGGAATGGAAAGTACAGTGCATACAAAGGGATTTGTGTTAATGCCTCAAAGATGTTGAAGGAAAAGAAAAATATGATGATCAAATTCATCATAATGAAGGATAATTCTGACTTGGTTTAACAAGCATTTGGACTGCAAGAGAAGAATGGAGCGGTGTATAGGTACTAAAACAACCATTCTCTGGACAGATGATGCATCTTAATTGGGAACGGAAAACCTAAAATAACACCTGCTTTGTCCTTTAAACCTCATGTAAACAGCACCTCAACCACAACACAATGCCTCGCTATGTGTCTCCAAATTGGTGAATTCAATTAAATGTGTCATTCTTTAACTTAGGTAAAAAAAATGAGGAGTTTCTTCAACTTCAAAAAACGAACTGTTTGTGAACTTGCAGGAGCACATTGAGTAAGGAGCAGGAGGACTGGCTCCGGAGCAGGGGTCCAGACAGCCAAAGATGCTCTGAACCCAGGGACCCAATGATTGCAAACAGAGGATGTTCCTGAAGGAGAAGGTTCCTGGAGATGTGTCGTTAGGACTGAGAAGTCCGAAGATAATGGCTCAAATAGAACAGTGTGTCTCGTACCCACCCCACCCACATTGCATCACAGTCTGTCTCAACGACATGGGTGAAATATTTCTGCTGTCACAACAGATTTACTTTACGATGCATGTTGACTATTTTATTTGAATGGACATCGTGGAGACAGATTTGGGGCATTTTCCAGATGTTAGTGCTGTGCTTCAAACTACCACAGGGGTTGAAGAAACACTCTAGTCTGCCAGGTTTTCCTATACACTCAAAGACTAATTTCATCCTCCCTTTAGTCCCCTAGCCGGTCTAGCCTCCACCACCACCATTAGAGAGGCGATAACCCTCACTGTTGATTCCAACATAGTGGCACTTTCATGCTACGGGCACCACCATGATGAACATGAACATGACACTGATGAGGTTTGGATCACGTTTGAGTGTTGCCAAATAGGAGAAATGTGATTTGATTTCCCACCAGCTGTTATTCTGTTTTTATAAGAGGACACAGTCTAAACATGTTGAACAGAGAATTTAAGCACTTGTTTTATGTCTGTCTATTGCTCAGACAGAAAGTGAAACTGGAAAAACACGACAATTATATCAAGAGTTCTTTCTGAATACCCCACAATAAAAAAACGATGGTGATTTCCGAGCACATTAATCATCTTGTCAGTTTTATGAAGTAATGCATTAAACATGGTGGATCATGAAGAAGACTGAGAGAAGATGTTGGAGCACAAAGACAAGTGCAGTGTGTTGTGTAAGGAAGTGAATCCCACTTATAGCATGACGTGCCACATTATTTATTAGACAGCAAAGCAATAGGGCTTTTACGGTTAAACACATTTGCTGTGAGGTAAAGGGGGTAATGGGATTGTGTAAGCTTCTGCAATATAGCATTTTAATTTTGGGCCAAATGGGAGTGGATGATGATGAACAGAATGCAGGATATGATGAAGGAGTGAGTTCTGGCTCTGGAAAATGTGGAGAGAATGCAGAGTGCAGAGGTATTCCCACTTTGTGACGTGAAGTATCATAAAAAGAGACAAATGTGGTTACAAAAAACAATGAGAAAAAAAGAGTGAAAGTTAAAATAGGTAAAGACTTGAAATACATGATGCGGTTGTTAGTCTTGTTAGTGAGTCTTACTGAGTAGAAACATGTGTGTGTTTGTGTGTGTGAGTGCGTGTGTGTGTGTGTGTGTGTGTGTGTGTGTGTGTGTGTGTGTGTGTGTGTGTGTGTGTGTGTGTGTGTGTGTGTGTGTGCGTGTGTGTGTGTGTATGTGTGTGTGTGTGTGTGTGTGTGTTTGTGTTTTAGAGTCCAAGTCTGTGTGCAGTGCATGTGTGTGTGCATGTGTGTGTTTGTGTCTGCATGTGTTTGTACCTCTGTGTGTGTGTGTGTGTGTGTGTGTGTGTGTGTGTGTGTGTGTGTGTGTGTGTGTGTGTGTGCGTGTGTGTGTGTGTGTGTGTGTGTGTGTGTGTGTGTCTGTGTGTGTTTGTGTTTTAGAGTCCAAGTCTGACACTGTGTATATGCATATGTGCAAAAACAAACAAAAAAGTCAAACAAAGGAACTAGGAGAAGGATTCTCAGTGCAGGAGTGGTGTGTGTGTGTGTGTGTAGTGGTGCAGTCGTCAAATATCCACCAGGGTTGGGAGATCATCTCACACCTATTCTATGGCTTTAATTCCCCTCCGGGGAGCGGAGCGGTTATTGCTGTCCTGTCCAGTAATTACAGTTTGGATACAAGAACACGGTAGGGTCACCTCCGTGTTACACTGAACGCTACACCCCTCGGGAACGAGCGTAAAATTGCTCGCCCTGCCATTCGGAGGACCGCCGTCATCGTGGTGGAAGGCAGCATAACATTTTGATTAGGGAGCAAAATTTGAATAAGAGGAATATGGATCAGCACAGGAATGCAGCCTTTCTAAGCAAACATGATGATATCTCATGAGGGACTGAAGGAACAGCCACAGGGATTGTTTCCCACTCAAGCAGATTACTTTTTTAGGGCGAACTGGTTAAGTACCAAAATATTTCTTTTTTTAGGGTTTCCCAGCACTTAATGTGGAGTTAAACATTGCAATTCCCGCACATCTCTGCGGAGGGTCACTGATCCCTCCCACATTGGTAATTGAAAAGCACTTTCGTTGTTGACATAGAAACGAGATACGTAAAATGTTGATGAATAACACTAAAACTCATGTTACATTACAGGTCAAGGAAAAATAACATGTGGAGCCACACATTTTCCAACCAAAATGACAACTACATCAGGCCTGGCCTAACATATTTTACACTTTTTTTTTATTTTTATGAGTTAAACAGTACCGGGTGTGGGTCAGGAAAGCGAAATAAGGTGTGGCAAGGAATCCAAAATTGTGGACACCTAATGTGAGAATGGGGCTCTAGTCAAGGTAGTCCTATTCAAGGTGGACTTGAACTAAACATACACGCTAATACACACGTGCAAACATTCAAACCACAACACAAACACTCAATCACCATACATCACTGTACTGATAATGACCTGTCTGACTTCAAAGCGCAACATGTGGACCCTCATTATAAGCACGTTAAGGAGGTCATGTGGTCATACGTTTTGTGTCAAATATTATCCCCCATGCTATCTCTCTTTACAAGTTGTTTCAAAGTCATTGCCGCCGCAGCAACACGGAAACTCCATGCTCCTTCTCCCTACACCCTTCCTCATACTGGCTAAGGCCTGGGATGTTGGGTGATGCTGTGTTTGGAGATGTTTCTCGATAGCTGTTCAAACAGGGAGGGCTGTTGTTGTGGCAGAAGAGACGGCAGAGACTGCTGTGTTGTCACATGTAGCCACAGGGGCAGGTTGGTTTATTTGTCTTGCTCCTTGACATCACTCACCGCTGACATCACACCTCTGATGGGCGGGCAGCAGCGAGCGGCATGGTCCACTGACAACATCACAGCTGGTGAGATTGAATAGCAAAAATGTGATCTACCTACAAATTGTGATCACCAATATTAAGAGGCTCATATAAGGTCATTTAGCAGGAGCTTTCATCCACGCAAAGTGAGGCTGACAAGCATCTCAACATACAAATCTCAATTGGAGGAACCATAAAAAGTTGAAGTCCTTAGTAACAAAGAAAACAACAAATAAACAACCAAAACCCACAATAACAATATGGCAATATAGAAGACCGCTTATCAATCATTGGATTGATCTGCGTCACCTGATCGACCTCTTGGTAAATCTGAAAGAAGTCTTCAAGCAAATGACGGTATCAAAGCATGATGTGAAAGGATGAAATGACCTTCACACACACACACACACACACACACACACACACACACACACACACACACACACACACACACACACACACACACACAGGCTGGAGACCTCCCCAGGACCTCCAGGCTGAGGCGGAGAGGATGTTTAGACGCCGTCCCCGGATCCTCACGCCTACGGGGAGAGGGGTCGGGGTGCGGGGCGGGGGTATGAGACCCTGGGGGCTTTCTGACCTCTGACCTCCCACAGAGGGGCTCTGAAAACACGGCCGCCCCAGGATTTCATGGCTCTGAGGCGATAGGAAGGTTGATGGACGGAGGGGCAGAACACGAGAGGAGAAAGAGAAACAGAGAGAAGCAGATCCACAGGAACTGATGCAGCAGAGAGATAGATGGGGAAGACAGAGAGAGAGAGAGAGAGAGAGAGAGAGAGAGAGAGAGAGAGAGAGAGATAGAGAGAGAGAGAGAGAGAAATAGAGACAGAGAGAGAGAGAGAGAGAGAGAGAGAGGGAGAGAGAGGGAGAGAGGGAGAGAGAGATTCAGAGAGAAAGAGAAGGAGATGGAGGAAGAGAGAGAGAGGATGGTAGAAGAGAGTAAGAAAGGGAGAGAGAACTGTCCAAGTGTTATAAGGATAATAAGGTGAGGCTTGAGAAGGTTTTAAGAGACGGAGGAGGAGGGGAGGGGGGGAGTTAACAACAAATGAGGGGTTGTCCCTGACATCCTCATCGCCACAGGTTGGCCCCAGCTGAGTAAACAACCACACCCCAGGAACCTCCAGGAACCCCCAGGGACCCCCAGGGAGGCCTGCATACCTGGGAGGGTGGAGCCCCCAGAACTGGTAGTCATGGTGGATGCTGTTGAAGTGTTGGAGAAAATGTGAAAAATGTTCCCTCCGCTTTCTGTAAACATCATGTTTATTTGCATCATGTATGAGTTATTTTAGAGGCTTCACAACCAATTACGACCCGGCCACCGCTGCAACGTCCAGGGGAGACACATTTAACGAGAACAGATTCTCACCATTGTAGCATCTATCCTCTTTATCTGTAATGGTCATGCATTAATCTCATTAAGTGCTGAATTATGGAGCTGGATTTCCTCCATGAGGGATGCCTTAGCCATCTTCCAACCATGTATACTGTATAAACTGTATATAATAAATATCCTAGAAACGCTGTTCTGATGTATGTTTTCCATTAAGGGGCATTCCTATTCCGAGTGCTTTCAGCTGCAAATACTTTAACCTTTAATAAATCATGGAGTGTATGCCACAGCGTATTACACTCACGGCTGCACCTGTTGGAGTTCATCCAACGTTTTAAGACATTTTTCTCTGTGTGTCTTTTCTTCGAGATGGCAATGCTCAGAAGTATTAAATTGAGAATATTGTCATTTGTAATTGAGTGTCAGATTATACATAAAGATTTACACTACCATTGTCATATTTAGCCTCACTCTGCACTCTTTGGCTTTATTTCGTAATAAATTAATCTTTATAGGCATATATTACATCAAACTTGTTTCATCTCCGTGTGATCCAAAGTAGTCGGATTCAGAACGATAGAAAGCAGCTGCCTAATGTTGGTATTGAGCCATTAAAGTGAAAAAATTATGAAAAGGAGTAAGAATTTCAGAAATAAATCTTAATATGCAATGTCATACAGTAAGAACTCCCACTTATTTTCAACAAATAATTGGTCAATATTTCTTAAAATAAATCTTACAATCTTGAAACGGTTATTTGTGCCTCTGTCTAAGGGTCAATTTAAGTCAATGATCAAATGATGATGCATGAATACTGAATATTTGCTGATCTACATATGATAATTAATACGATAATTAAAACCTGACAGCTGCTTATCATATGTGTTGTTTTGTGGTCCATACTGTGATACCACAGATGGCTTAGTCTAGTCTACTTAGTTGTTTTACAATCAGGATAATACAGACTTCCAGAAACCAAGAGAACCTAGATGCTACATAGCCTTTCTCTTTATACAAAATATGCCGACCATGAGAGAAACCCCAAGCGTTTCCTGCTCTCAATGTCAGACTTACTGTGGCTGTCTTTTCCAGAGACAATGTCTTGTCTACATGACAGTGGCTGAAAGCGCGAATGAGCAAAAGCAGAAGCCCATTTTCAGTACTCTCATGGTAGAATATAATTTTCAGAGGTTTGAAGGACAGAATCTCTGTTATTTCCTGTTTTCCTGTCCCTTGTTATTCATCTTTGTTTTGTTCTGCATGCTTGCTGAAAAAATACTGCCCCGTTATTTTGTAAAGAAGGTCCCCCTCAACCAGGACCTGGACTCCTGTCAGGATAATGACTGTTGTCTCTTATTGGACAAAAGGCTGCATGTCCCATAACAGGAAACACTGCAACCTGTGATGAAAGGGACAATAAATAATGTGTGACCTTTCGTCGCTTGTTGCTAAACTTAGCATGCAGGGCCCAGGGTTCACGGGGATGGAACGACGAGGTCCTACATGAGGAAGTACAGTGTTCAACAGAACAGGAATGAGGCTCCCCCCAGGGACCCAGGGGGAACACAGAAATCTTTACAAGCAATCAGGGATCATGAGTCAACAATGTTGAACTATGAACTGCTACAGATTTTACTTGCATGACATTGTGTCAAAAAACTTTAATTACGACAATTAATTAAAAGTTTTTTGTTAATCTGCAATTGGATAGGCCATCAATCTGATAAATCATGACACAGCATTTATTAGTGATAAAAATCTTTTTGAAAACAGAGACAGATATTTTGACTCCTTACGACATCAGAATACACCTGATGTTGCTGTTGGTGACAAAATCAGGATGACGATCAGATCCCCCACCTCACCTCACATCAGTCAGCTGCAACGTATTGAGTTGTACTAGTTGTATTCAAGGGGCATCCTGGTCCAGGATGCTCCAGGTCGAGTCCAGGTAGGAAGTGATAAAACCCTGAGCAGGGGGACCGAGGATGGTGGAAAAGGAAGGAAGGATGGCAGATGGTTAAGAGGTGGCGTGGTCTCCGCAGAGGTAGAGGACATGGTTTTCCATGTTCCTATGTTTTCGGTGTCTGTCTTGTGAAGCGTCAGTATGGAGGATGTGTTCAGTCCCGTGTTCAGGGAGGTCATTACGGGGTCAGAGAGAAATGACGAAAGCAACCTGAATTCCCTTTCCCAGTGTGAATTCCCTGGTGAACTCCAGTATGGTGAACGTCTGTTATGAAGGCTACTGTACTTTCTCCAGATGGAAACAATGGAAAGTCAGTATGGAGAGTTTGCAGGTGTCATTTAAAGATAGGCTCTCTTATATGACTTTCTGTCTTCCAGAAAAACTACCCTAGAAGAACTCCTTATTCATCTTATCTCATCTGGATCTTTGTATCTGCGTCTTTCTGATACACTTAACACAAAATACCCTATATATCTAGGATCTTGGCAGTTTGACAGAGCGCACCTGCCTCAAAGAGAGGTTGGAAATATACTGACCTCAAATGTTCCGTTTGGATCCCAGAACATATGAGCAATTGGGACGCATTAAATCACAGCGAGGGGCCCCCTGCTGTATTTCATGTCCCGCCAAGCCTGTGTTGAAAGAAGATAGCAGCACTCCGCTCCGCAGTGAAAGGGAGTATATATAGTAAAGATACGATAGAGCAGGTTTAATAAATCTATTGAACTGAGCGTACTGTAAAGTGATAGTGTGCAAATCCTCCATGCTGACAGTTTGGAACTTAATGTATATGTTCATCACAAGAGGTTCATTTTACACAAAGAAGTGCATTGCAATAAAATTGGACAATATTGTGGTGCAGCTGCAAATAGTGTATGTTCCAGATATCCTGTCTGGGATAAATAAAGTGCAAGTGCCTGTTGTGACCATACATCACAAATGGACTCTCAAGAGACATCAGCACTTCAAATTGGACCAATGAAGAGATTGAATGATCTATGTGCGCTTATGTGGCCATTTATCCTAATCAGAATCCTCCTGGCAGGTGGTTAGGGAACAGGGTACTGCATGTACATAAGTATAGGGGATTAAAGTCTGTAAGTAAAAATTATAGTCCTTCATAGTTATAGGGGCATATGGGTGTGTGTGTGTGTGTGTGTGTGTGTGTGTGTGTGTGTGTGTGTGTGTGTGTGTGTGTGTGTGTGTGTGTGTGTGAGGCACATTAGTGTAAAAAAATTGCATGACATGTTTGAAGAATGGGGCTGTTTTTGCCATGTTCACTGGAGGCCCTAATGTTGTATCCCAATGCAGTGCATGTAGCGAATGCCCCACAGCTTTATTAGCTCTATTAGCTCTATTAGCTCTATTAGCTCTGGCCTGCAGGAGTGCATGGCTCCAATCACCCTGAGTGAGGCCAAGGGCCAAGGCTGCGGGCACCGGATGCTAAGGGTTGCATAAGTGCATGGGAGGCTGAGTGTATTGCTATCAAAGCTACAGCTCATTTATTACCCTCGGACATCGACACAGGGGGGCCTTGCTCTTCCCAGCTCTTGCTCAACAAGAGGGAGCATTGGAGCTCTGTTACAGACTCCTAGATCCTCACCCTGGAGTAAATCATCCATTCAAAGCAGCTGTCAAACTGGGCTTTGGTCTTATTTCATAGGCCTGCTGTAAATCAGCTCCTTCGCATACAAGCCACTCAGCGAGAGTGGCAGAGCGAAGGGGGTGCGATGGACAAAAGGTTCCCTTGAGTCCATGGATCTGAAGGGAAACAAATTGCTCGGCCCCTTGTCAATGAATGCCCCTTGCACAAGCCTCGTGGAGCAGACTCACTCACAGACACAGAAACATATTGCAGAGTCACAAATCAGGACATGACGCTGCCAGACCACAATAGTAGCAACTATTACGCTTTAGACACCAGCCTAATGGAAGCATTTTGCCTAAAAGTTTGCCCAGTCTGATAGTTCCGATTGTTCATAGTAAACTCTGTTATTCTGATGCTCTCTCCATGTTCCCTAGAAGTCGGGAAGAATTTTGAAGGGAATGAATTTGTCATCCTCCAAGAAAACCAAAAGATAAGTCACCAATGGCCTACATTTCTGTATTTGCTCCAGCTCATACAGGAATACAAGTCCTGTGGTTTCAGTTAAAGCGTGAAAAACAAACACGTCAAATAAAGAGTAAGTAAATGAATATGGTAAGTATCAGTAGCAGCCCAAATCCAGCTCAGATCATTGATGCTGGCGTTCACAGTGGTGAGTGGATTCCATGTTCATTGCATCAGGCAGAAGAACTGATGCCTCCAGCCATCCTTTGCAGTCCACTGCTAATCAGCGCCGCCCCTGCTGAAGTAATCAGCGATCCACAACATCGTCACAACTAACTGTTCTATTGAGCTCTCTTACAACTCTCCCCAAAGCACCTGAACACTTTACTTGCTTAAATATATTTCCTGTGGTAAAGTTGTTGTAAAGTAGACAAATTCATTTCCCACTGCCTTCCTGCACAAATATTCGGTTGCTTTTGGAAACCTTAATCATGCAGAGATTAATTTGTACTCACTTATCAATTATGGATTGCATGCTTTGATTTTTCTTCGCCATCTTTGGATAAAATATTAAATTGTTAGAAATGCAGCTTGAACTAAATGTTGTAAAAAAGGGAAAGAGATTCTTGCAGATTCCAACACATACCCACTTGTCTCCTGGGCACATTCTATAGAGATTGGAGGCATCAGTGATAAAACCCTGAGCAGTAAGCAAAACCCCAGAGAAACTGGTACATCTGGTCATCAGATTGACCACCGACATGCCAAGTTATTCTACAACCAAGCATACATTTGACCCCAAGTGAGATTCCTTTGGTTGATAAAAGATAGCATTCTTTCGAGAGAGCTTCTGAGAAACAGTCAGTGGGAAGATCACAGAGGGCATTTTTCGAACAAACCAACAGCTTCTCAGATAAATATTCTCATTTGATACATGATGAGACATTCGGGAGGACAGAAGGAGAGACGAAACGCATGCATTTAAGTAATCTGTTGGCAAAGAACCATATCCTCCGTCTTCCCATGAATAAAACTACTCATAAGTATTCCTGAAATCCCTGTGGGAGAGAGAGAATTTGGACCGCTTATTCATCAGTCCCCAAACATGAAATTCGTCATCTTGATCATAACTTTAAAAATAAAAGGAAACATTGAAATAAAACAGAACCAACCACACAAGGCCTCCTTCCTCTTCTTAAAAAGTTGTAGCATAAACTCAGAGGCGTCATATTCACCGAGCGCATAACGCTAATAAAAAAGTTCAGCTTCCCTTTTTTGTTGTTCTGGCTTAACCTTCAAAGCAGCGGCTCTGGCAGAGGAAAAAAAGCCTTCAGGGAACAATCTCAGGTATACGAAGCAGAGATGGCTCTGTATCGCCATGACAATGACGATCAATACAGGGCCCATTGATATCAGGTGAGCTGGGTGGTGCTCATGGTGGGGGTCTGGGGAGCAGAGAGAGAGAGGAAACGGGTGGGGGGGTTCAATTGATAACCCGTCGACTGATGCAGCGCATCGAGGTACCTTGTTTGTACTTGGTTGTTTGTTGTGTGTTTGTTGGGTTTTTTGTTGCTGTTTTTACTGCGCTATCGCTCTGGGTTTACAGCGAGCGGGTGATATAAATACGCACATAAAGCTAATAGCACAGTAGGCTTCACATTAATTCTGGTGCGGATTCTGCGGATAGAAAGAGAGAGAGAGAGAGAGATGGAGAGAGAGAAAGAGAAACTCACAGTTCAGCCCACATTCTCCAACATCGGAACACATGTATGTGATTAGACCCGGAGAACAAAAACATAGACGCAAAACAATAGATCTGTTCTAGTGCGCTTTGCAGCTACAGCCGTTGCGGGCCAAGTAGAACAAAACCTATCTCGAGCCACAGAACAGTCGCAGAACACAAAGAATCTATGGAATGCATACAACCGCTGACAAGAAAGCCGTCAAAAGTCAAAACTCAAAAAAGATGAAAGTGTTAAGGGTTTGACCGTAATTTAATTTGATGTATTATTTGAAGAGTACTTTGCAGCGCGACACAGCCGTTGGGTATCATAGATCACAAAATGCCTTGGGTTTACTTATTATCAAATCCATCTTATTATATTTATGGATTCATTGTGGGATTTGAAATGGACAATTTCACAAACATAACAACACATTTTTGAGGATAAAATACTGACAAATGTAATAATAATACCAAAGTCAGAGATTTGTAGGAAGGGGCTTGTAGCGGGTGGGAAGGAAGTCTGCATTTAATCACATCCAAAATCCACTGCACTTAAAAACATGTAACAACACAGATAGTATAGTGTATAGTTGGTGGGTGGTGAGGGGGGGAGTCTGTGCTCCCAAGTATGATTGTAACCATACAAAATAAATTAGCGCACACACACACACACACACACACACACACACACACACACACACACACACACACACTTAAATACAGATTTTAAGATATGACTTGGCGACTTGAAGACTTATTATTGAACCCTTGAGAATAATTAAGAAAACTTTTTTTTTTCAGGGTCCATAGTCCAGTCGGGCTCTATGTGAGCCTTTCTGCAGAGTATGCTGTTTACTGTGCAACAGCATGCACAAGCATACCAGAGGTACCAATGTGTCAGTCATCCTCCGCAGCCAAAGGTCTTCATCAACACCTCAGTAAACCAAACATGGCCAACCTAATGTTTTCCAGGGGTATGGAGTTTATTTTCACAACTAGTTCATTTATTCCCTTTCCTCCCTAACCTCTATTTCTGCTACAGGTCCCTTAAAACCACACTCACTGTTTGTATATTTTTGTTAAATGTTGAAGCTGAATGAAACTGATGTAATCAACGCAATTCCACCCCTTAAAACAACGACTACTACCTTACATTCCACTACCAAGCTTTCTTTATGTGCATGCTCTCTTTGAAGGGCTTTACCAGGGCTGAGGGCCAGTCGGCTAGCATATAGATGTTACATCTTATGGTATGTGATCCGCTATAGTCTATATTCCAGTGATAGCTTATTTTCCAGGCGGTGCTCTGTGAAAAAGTTCCCTGCTGCCACTGTGCATCAGCAACTCACCACTGATCCCATTACTCTGGTCCAACTGCCGATGGATACGCTACTTCAAGCCATGTGGACGCAAAGGATATATTAATAATACATACAATACACACACACACACACACATACACACACACAAACATATATGTTTAATATAAATGAAAGAATAAATGGAAAGTACACATACACAAACACACACACACACACACACACACACACACACACACACACACACACACACACTACTTATGGAGGCCAGATTGTGGTTTGGGGGATTTGATTAGAACTGTCACTGCGAGACTTGGATGTAGTCCTGACTGCCTCTGGTGTGGTTTAGAGCCAGCTGGGCCTGAGGTCTAGTCCTTTCACATGTTTGTTTGGACACCATGTCATCTGGGCAGAGAGAGAGAGAGAGAGAGAGAGAGAGAGAGAGAGAGAGAGAGAGAGAGAGAGAGAGAGAGAGAGAGAGAGAGCCGTGCAGAAAGACATGTGACATGCCTGGTCAGGAGTTTCGCTTCTATGCAGATGACGTGATTATGGAGAAGATATAGCATTCTCCCTGTGTAACAAATTAATCATTCAGACATACATGTGACATACAAGTACGGTCAGGATTAACGCTTCTATGCAGATTGCCTGATTATGTAGAAGACACTGTAGATGAATAGTGGAGAAACACATGTGGCATACATTCCTGGTTCAGAGTCTCACTTCTATGCAGATGATGGGATTATGTATAAGACTGTATATTCTCCCCCACAAAACAACACTATATAATTATTACAAATATATCACTTATCAATTGAAATGGGTGAAAAGTGTTCAGCAAAGTCCTAATGGTTTATGGGGAGCACGTAGCTGTTGTGATGTGTGACTTTATTTACATGTATAAACACATACACACACACCTGCTGTTCATCCTAAACATTAGCAGCTGCATGCTGCATCTAGTGCAGATTTGAGCCAGTGGTCTGAACCATTTGGAGAAAAAAGGGACCTAGCCCGCCTCTGTAATTATTATCAGACACACAGACAAGGACAGACGTATGCTAACCACGACGGGCCACCGCCGTATGTGATAGATTAGCACTACAGCAGAGGGACCACACATTTTCAGAACACAGCATGACTGGGGATATACATTAACAAGGAGGAGACGCTGGGACCTGTATGGATCTATCACTGCTAAAGATAGTCGCCGGGCTCTGATTTGGACCAGAGGAGAAGGAAATGATCCATGATGTACACTGATTAACATCCTCCCACTGTTAAAGTGAGAAAATCATCGTATTTAAATGCAGGTGCATGGTGTGACATATTGGAAACATATATGATACATATCTTTGCGTGATTGTGTGTGTGAGCGTGTGTGTGTGTGTGCGTCAGTGTGTGTGATCATTTGTGTTTTACATTCACACTTGATTGGGTGTTTTATTCATGCTGTGTTGTATGAAGGAGAGACATCGAGAACGACCGAGGGAGAGAGAGAGAGAGAGAGAGAGCGAGAGAAACAGCGAGAGAGAGCGGGAGATGAGAGAGATGAGAGAGAAAGCTCATACACTTGATACCGCAACAGTGCGGCCAAAGCCGAATCTTGCTTTGTACATCTCACCCCTTTACTGCTCATGGTCTCATCCTAAATCTCATGCTCCTTGTTGTTTCACTGTCAGTATAACAGCCGAGAGAGAAGAACCCAGCGATGGTAATGCTTTACCGCTGTTACCCCGCTGGGTTTGAACTCTAGCCCTGCGCCTTATAACTCTTCTGCTACCACCACCCTCACTAGACGACCCAATGGGTGGATTCTCCCCTACCCACATGCTCTCACACACACGAGTGCTCAGACACACACACACACACACACACACACACACACACACACACACCTGCAACCGCACACACACACACACACACACACACACACACACACACACACACACACCTGCAACCGCACACACACACACACACACACACACACACACACACACACACACACACACACACACACACTACCACACACACACACACATAAATCCATGGGGCTCTGCTTTAGGCATCGCGCTAGGCTAGTTATGACGTGCAAACAAATCAACACTCATAACATAGTGGTCCTCGAGACACCTTATGTCCCCATGCCTCCTCCCCCTTCCACCACTAACTCTGATCCAATAACCATCAAGCACCCCGTCCCCTCCCTCTCTCTCTCTCTCTCTCTCTCTCTCTCTCTCTCTCTCTCTCTCTCTCTCTCTCTCCTCTCTCTCTCTCTCTCTCTCTCTCTCTCTATTGCCTTCCAGTGCTGCGATGAAGGGGGCTTTCCGTGCTGAACCATGGGGGACAGGGAGCCAGGGGGGAAGATGATGGGAAAGTGTGTGTGAGGTAATGAGGGCATGTGAAAGGTGTTTCTTTGAGGTTGGAAGGATAGGCTGGTGTGTTGCCGGTTCGTTGTACACTGTTGGTAACAGTTGTGGTTTACAGAGCTCTTTCAAGCCAAATCCGTTTTTTTTGGTCACTTACTGCGCCAGTTTTTTGTGGCCGATACCTCACCATTTACAGTAAGTGAATGTAGTAACACTATGAGGAAAGGAGATGAGTTTAATACAAAGGAGAGCCAGATACCGGCAGTGATGGTGGGGGTGTAGGCCTACTTTCCACTCTGTAAAGTAATCTGCAGACTGGGACCATTCACTAACATGACTGTATTCCAGTATTGCCAAAATAGCGGATTCATTGCTTGATTGACCGTCTATTTGAGTCCGATTATTTGCTTAGCTCCCAAATGGCAGCCACCCAAGAAAAACAAAATGCTTAAAGTGAAAGACTTGCAAAGAATGATAGGACAACCTGATAAACTTTAATTGTAGAATAAATGGCCAGTGACAGCTCACTTTTTAACTACTTCACCATACTAATATTACATTTTAGGCAACATGCTTTCTTTTGTTTTGCCTCTATTTATTTGTTCTTTATATTCTAAGGAATATATTTTCAATACATTTTGACCAAGCTAACCTTATTTTTTATTTTATTTTTGAGATAGAATATATCTTTACAAATGGTTTATTTGAACAGATAATAACTGGAAATACTGTTGCCCTTTGCCACAGAAAAACAACATGAAATATTGGGGTGGATTTTTAATTAAACCCCTTTATTTATTTTTTCAAGAGATTGCAAATAAATGTCCTTGGATAAACACGTTTATTAATAAAGGCATATCTCGCAAGAGTATGCCTATGCAATCACTCATAACAACTCATAACAAATAAATACATTTTAGAAATACCATTATTTTGTCTCACAAATAATCACAATGTTTTAAGTTGCTTCGTAATGTTTCATAGTAGATCAAAGTTCAATGGGACCAACGGATGCAGGAATATGTATCCATTCCACAACGATGATTTATCGTGGATGTATAAAGACTGGTGTTTTTTGACATCCATGGTTATATGGCGCCATCTACGGGAAGGAAAAGTCATGCTGTTTTCGCCAAAAGGGGGCGCTGTGTAACCAGTTACCCAGTGACCGGCGAGGGGCGTTACTTGTTCGGCGTACACCGGAAAGAAGCACCGTGGCAGTAGATGGATGCAAATGGGCATAGAGATGTTGTGTAACCGCACGTCTTGTAAGTAATTCCTGTCGTCCTCGAATGAAGAGTACAGACTTTTTTTTTAAATAAAACATATAATAAATACGCCTCTCGAAGACTTTATCACCTCTTATAGCTCTTTCTACCTGGCATGTGTTCGCTGTAGCTGCTATGATGTTAAGCCGACTCTTAGCTTAGCTGGCTAAATCCTAGCCAGAACACTAGAAACGTAAACAAAAGAATGATGTGTTTTAAGTGTAATACGAATTATATACATTTTCTTATAAATGAGTGTATACACTGGCGCAATAACATAACACGAAACGTATTAACCACTTATAAACAAAGTCAAAGTAACAGTATACACTCATTTCATGAGCATTTCATCATCAAGTCAGGTGAATGTCTCTGTCCTATGGTTTTCAGTTGCCACAACATGCCAGTAGACGAAAGAGAGGATGAGGAGCCCTCCTCCTTGTACAGCCCAGCCAGTGCTGCCCTTACCCCGGGAGGGACAGAGGAGGATGGGGGTGCCAACAGAGGCTCGGCAGTGTGCTCCATCCCTGGAAACAGTCAGGGCTCTGAGACGGCTGCAGCCTACCCAGTCAACCCTGGACCAGGGGAGGGTACTAGTGGTAAAGTTGACCATGTGTAGAAGCTGGTATTACCACAACCAAAATAAACTGGATTCTTTATTTATATTTTTTGGTCGTTTTAACTGACAATAAGTATTTGTATTATAAAATATATTTTCCCCCCAACAAATAGATTAGAAAACAATGAATGTCCTGCCATTGTTTTGTTTTAGTTTTGAGTGGCGTAATAATATTTGCCAAGAAAGCAAGTTTTGTTATTTTGGTAATTATAGAGTCAATATCAGTAAGCTGTACCAGTTTAAGAATGCCTTGTTTGGGTATTTACATCATGATATATCAAAAATTGTGCTGTAGTTGCACAATCACAGGTCGGGTGTACAGGGGAGGGACGGCGCAATAAGAGAAGTTATTAAATTTTAATTATATTACATTGTTATAGCAGTGGGGGCAATTTTCCAGCTGTTTGTTTGGCAGGATGCTGAAGCTTGCAGGAGAGGAAGCCGGTTCCTCGTTATTCCTTGCCCACTGTATGCCGTGTTTTGCTAGGCAAGAGGACCGGTGGCCTGGTGCACATCAACCGCCACAGCATCCAGGCGGTGGCGGCCAGCTCTGGGGCGGACGAGCTGCAGGGCCTGGGGGTGGCTGTGTACGACCAGGATGTCCTGGAGCAGGGAGTGCTGCAACAGGTGGACCAGGCCATCCAGGAGGCCAGCGAGGCCGCAGCCAAGGTGGAGGCAGAGAAGGAGTACCAGTCTGTGCTGGACGACGTCAGGTAAAGCCAGGCAGAGAGCGGAAATAATCGGACATCAAGCACGACCCCACTCAGAGTTACGAGGCCGACTTTGCTTCGCTTTTGGTTTACCGCACATCATTGTTTGCCGCTTGTTGATGTCCTTGGTTGTGTGATTTTTAATTAATTTGTTTAATTAATTAATTTCTCATGTGTTGTTGAATGTTTACATGTAATTAACTGATCACCGTTAAGTGTGATGTTCTTTGGTCACGCCTGATTCTATTGGTTGTTCTGGTCTAGCTATGAAAGCTCACACAAAGGATTGGATTTATCATTCTCAGTGGTTATTATTTTTGTTTGTGTTTTGGCCTTTGAGGACCTTGCTTGAAGAATAAATAAATATTACAAACGACTCTCTAGTGACCTTCTAACCCTGAGCTACTATGCCTCAGACATTTGATTTCTCAGACATTGTAGTAATTAGTTTTTCTAAAAGAACAAGTGCTTCTCAGTCTGGGAAAATGGGTAACATCACATCATTATTTCAAATGAAAAAAGCTAGAGAGACTTGTCCGTATGTAAGCATCCACTTTCTGCACTGCTTGCTTGTGTAATGGACTGCTTGTGATATTCTCCACCTGGGTGTATTTCAGGTCTGTGACCATGGCTCTGAAGCATATCAACAAGATCTTAGAACAGCTGACTCCCTACGCGACCTCAAGCAAAGACATCAGCAGGAAGATTGAGTCGGTGAAACGGCAGAAAGAGAACAAGGTAAAACCAAACAGCCAAACATGAGGTTGTGGAACTGTAGCCTATGAATGTCAAATACTGGACAGGTTAGTCCAGCAGTGAGGGTCTTGACTCCCAGCTAAAAGGTGTTTGGTGCTGAGCCCACAATACCAATAGTCCACCTTCAGGCATCCTTGAGCAAGATGCTGAACCCCCACCTGCTCATTCATGATCATCTTGTCATGCAAGCTTAATTAGTAATTACTAAATAATAAATGGTCAGTATTCTTAAAGGGACATTCAAACTATTCATTATGATCTTGACGATGATTATTATGATGATGATATTGATGAGCAACATGATATGAAATCTCCAGGAGAAGCAGCTGAAGAAGATCCGAGCCAAGCAGAAGAGACTGCAGGCCATACTGGGGGGAGAGGACTCGCTGCGGGTGGAGGCTGAGCTACTGGCCGAGGATGACGGGGAGGAAGGTGAGTTGATACACTCGCCTACATATCTGTTAACCCATGTATCTTTGAGCTTGGAGGTTTTTAATCAGATACACCCCTGAAAGTATATCTCGAATGGAATATAAAAAAAAAATTTGGCAGGGGAAATGCAAGATTCATCACAAAAAGTGGACTATGCTAGCAGCAAGACAGCAGGACCAGAGATCTTTTTTCCAGGCCCTCTGTGTCTCTGTGTCTGATCCTCCATTGTCGTCGGTTATTTGCCACCAGAGCCGGGCCCGTCCACGCTGGGCAGCATGCTCATGCCGTCCCAGGAGACGGAGTGGGAGGAGCTAATCCGGACAGGGCAGATGACGCCGTTCGGAACCCGCATCCCGCAGAAGTCGGAGAAGAAGGAGCCCCGGAAGGTAATGATGGCAGAGGACTCGGCCTTCGACATGTACCTGGCCGACCAGGCCAAGATGGCCGTCAGCCGGAAGAAGCCGGCCCCGGTCAAAAAGACCAAGAAGAAAAGCACAGAGGGGCATGTCTGTACAGCGGCGGCAGGGGTGGCCAACGGAGCCGTCACCTCGTCCAAGGACAAGAAGCTGCAGAAGCGCATGCGCAAGCTGCAAGTGACGGCGCTGAGGACCCAGCCCATGGCCCGGTCCAAGGCAGAGCCTCAGGCGCCAAAGCCCAGGAAGAGGTACCGTGCAGACGGAGGGGGCACGGACAGTGAGGGCTCGGAGTACCTGCCTAGTGACGAGGGCGTGGACCCAGAGAGGGAGCAGAGGGAGGCGGTGGAGGAGGGCTTTGGGGACGACGACGAAGACGACGAGTACGCGTTGAAGGCCTTCAAGAAAAGGCCTAAAGGGAGAGAGAAGAAGGGGAAGAAAAAAGAGGGGAGCGATGAGGAATACTCCCCGGGCAGCTCTGAAGACGACAAGGATGACACTGGGAAGAAAGGGAAGGAGAAAAGGTGTCAGGATGACGGAGACGTGGAGTTCTACAGACAGAGAATACGGTGGGATAACATTTTCACTTCCTCTTCCTGCTAGGCTTCGGTTGTGCAGCTTTATGGACGTACCGCGGTTCACTTTGTAGATTTACTGCGTTTATTAACCGAGAGTTGCACTCTTAGGGAAGATACACTTTCCACCTCGCAGTGTGCAGATAATCAAACTATTTACCCTGATAGCTTAGCATGTTTAATTCGACTCTTGGAAATGAATCTGCAATATATCTATTGTCCATTCATCCGTAAGGCAAAACCAGCACACATCATAACCACAGTTTAATGTAAGATTCATTGTATTCGGTTCTACACTTGCTATCGATTGGACGCACTAAACACCAACACACACACCATGTGCGCAGGACATGTGCGTGCATCTCAGTAGCATAAAAAAAGAACAATTAGACTAAATGATAAATAGAATGGTGGCCTTTATGCACATTATCATTTTCAATAAACACCAGAGTGCGCCACCTAACAGTTCAGAGCATTCATAACGGCAGGCTGGCTGCTGTGTTATGGTAACACCCTGTGTGTTAAACAGAACCAGTGGGTTACCGATGGCACCGTTGTAGAAGGCCACACTTAATCCCCCGGTGAGATTGGCAGCTGTTTCTTGACTAAGCACATTTCTTTTCTCTCTCTCACCCTGCCCTAATTATCCTCCTGCACACATTGCTTTTATACACACACACACACACACTTGCCCGCTCATTCACTCTACCGCTCAATTTAATGGAAGAGCAGTGCAAGGCCCTGATGAGATTTTCACATTTATAGCTATCCAACTATTTGTGTTGGCACTCACCCTTTTCACTCACACCCCGAGAGTGGAGGGAATTTGTCTGTCCCCTCGTCTGTGTTGACACAGGACCTGGGTGTGGATGCTGGCTCATCAGCAGCATAAGCTAGTGGTATGCGTGTCTCTGAAGGTGGACGAGTGTGTGTGTGTTTGTGGGTATTTGTACTTAGGTGAATGGGTGTTGGTGGGCAGGTGCAGTAGAAAAGTGTAATTAACCGAACCAATGCTTAGTCTTGACTTAATTAGAGCGCGGGGCCTCCCAGGCCCGGGCTAAAGGACCGCCCCACGGCTGGGTGACAGGGCCGGGTTCAAATGAAGATGGATTCTTATCCTTTCCACCCCACACCTTTCCGGGGAAACCCTGCGCTACTAATTGACCGTATCAATCTTCATTTGCGGTGCAACGACGACTGTGCCTCTCGCTGCGCCGCCCGAGCCTCCCCACTCCTCCCGCTCCGTTTAAAAACAGCTTGTCTCTACTTCCACTCTTTTTTTTTTCATTCTTCTTTTTAACTGGTGATGCACCGCAGCTCTGTGGGAATACCTCCCCTGCTCCGAGCAGTTACTTTCCCAAACAAAACCTTTGAACCTCTGACCCTCCCGTGTTTCTAATTACCGCACCGTGTACCTTGCGCTGCCTCTACACACCTTGTCTGCTCAAACCAGGCAACAACACTAATGTTGCAGTCTTGGAAAAGACCCTTGGCTGGGGTGAAGGTGGTGTTTCATGAGGCTATCTGCAATAGCATACAGGATTTCATTTGACATGCTATAGCAGAAACAAAAAGTTTTAAAATCTTCCTCTTGTCGTCTGTGATGTTTTAAGGCCTATTAATCAGACTGTTGTCCTTAGAGCTTCTGGAAGTTATAATGCACGTTTTAATGTTTATAACTGTCAATTGGACCTGTCAGCTGTACACATACACACTACCTCCTGCCATTCACCATTCACATCTCCGCCTAACGTGAAGCCTTCATTCGGGCAGGAGGTGGAGGAGACAGCGTCTTCGAGAAAGGGATGAGAAAAGACAGAGGGGGGAGGACGTGTCGGAGGAGAGCGAGGAGGAGTTCGACGAGGGATTCAAGATGCCCTCCTTCCTCTGGAAGAAGCTCTTCAAGTAAGCACTGAAGCAACTTGTAATTAGTGTACCGATGGCATGCAAGCCCGTCACATGTGCTTGATCAAGTCATGCTTGCAAGTAAGTAATATCTACGTTGCTACATAATACATCAGTGATTAGATCTTTAAAGTCCAGAGTCCAGTTGTGTAATAATTAATGAGCCACTTTCTCTTTCCGTTTAACTCTATTTACCATTCAAATTGTTTTCAATACATTCTCTCTCATAAGTTAGGATAAGTGGGGATTCAAATTAATTTTCTTGTCATGTGTTTGCCCAAGTGTGTTTTTTAAGTGATACTGTGTGTACACACTCAGGTACCAGCAGACAGGTGTGCGGTGGTTGTGGGAACTCCACTGTCAGCAGGCAGGGGGCATTCTGGGAGATGAAATGGGATTGGGCAAAACCATCCAAGTCATTGGCTTTCTGGCCGGCCTGAGCTACAGCAAACTAAGGACCAGAGGCTCCAACTACAGGTACACAAACACTGCAATACACAAGCACACACACACACACATACACACACGCATGCTAGATAATACGCACAGTAAACTATGGGGCCCGCGACTGTGTGTCTGTGTAGTATGAATATTTGATTAGGGGGATATCTGCTTAAGAGTGTTCTGTTGAATTATTAAACATGTTTCAATTATCAGACTCCTCACTTTCTTACAGCAGACACAAGAGGAAACACTGATATGACGTTGTGTGCACACGTTTGTGTGTGTACAAGTCCAGAGACTAGGCACCAATTTTTCCTGGCCAACATTCAATGCTAATCAAGCTGTGTAGTTTTCCCATAGATGTGCCATGCACTGAACTCATGACACTGTGGATGCAGGGCTTACAGTGGCGTGCAGGTTTCCTGGAGGTGGGGCCTCCTCGGTCGATACCGTGTCTGCTACAGACGCCCACAAATTGATTGCTTGCAAACTCAATTATGGCCGAGTATCAATAGCTTCCACAGAGCAGAGCATCATACCAGCCCATTAGAGGGAGGGAGAGGGCACGCAAGGGGTGGGTGGGTGGGTGTGTGTGTGTGTGTGTGTGTGTGTGTGTGTGTGTGTGTGTGTGTGTGTGTGTGTGTGTGTGTGTGTGTGTGTGTGTGTGTGTGTGTGTGTGTGTGTGTGTGTGTGTGTGTGTGTGTTTGAGAGAGAAAAAAAGCGTGTTTGAGGAATGGCTTGTACAAGTTCTCATTGAGTAATTGAGTTAGATAGATGGCATGGCCCTGAAGAGTTAAACCGTAGTAACACTTGTCTGTGTATGAACATTTGCATTTGTGATGCTAATCATGCTCACCTCCCCTTCACGCCAAAACAAACCACAGCTTGACGTGAAGTGTACAGCAATCATAGCATCTTTCATTTTATGCACTGCACTGCACACACACACACACACACACACAAAGACAGGCAGAGACATAGTTGGAACTCGCACTGGTTGGATAAAGACACACCATGTAGGATCTTTGCCATTGCCTGGTATATATGTTTTGTTGGTGTTTAGCAAGGCTGATGAGAAAGGGACTACACAGATGCTTTGGGGCAGATATGATATGATGTTATTGACTAGAATCAGAAGTCATGATTCTAGTCAGAATAAGTCAAACTAGAATCTAACTAGACTCACAGAGCAAGTCTAACTAGAATCATGGCAGCCTATTCAACCGGCTTGACAATCCTTTGCATGCTTGTGTTTATGATCACATGTTATTTATTTGCCCTATTGAACAGCACACTATTTTGCTGTCCATTGCTATTGTGTGTGTGTTGTACTGTAGGTACCAGGGTCTGGGTCCCACGGTGATCGTGTGTCCTGCCACAGTCATGCACCAGTGGGTAAAGGAGTTCCACAAATGGTGGCCTCCGTTCAGAGTAGCCGTCCTCCACGAAACCGGCTCCTACACCTACAAGAAGGTAGGGCCAATCCTGCTGTGAATACAAACACACACAGACAGACACTCACTCACTCACTCACTCACTCACACTGAGGTACACAGAGCCTCTCTATCCTCTGGGGGGCACCAGAGGACCACATATTGCCAACATGGGATCCACTCACTCCCAGCCTTACTTCGTCCTGTCCGAATATCCCCTCCGCAGATGTTACTCTTACTCACCCCCACGCGCAAGGGGTAGGGCAGAGAGCGATGTAACAGAGGAAGCTGTGTGTGTGTGTGTGTGTGTGTGGGGGTGTGTGTGTGTGTGTGTTTGTGTGTGTGTGTGCGTGTCACAGGAGAAGCTGATCCCGGAGATCGCGGCCTGTCACGGGGTGCTGATCACCTCCTACAATGCAGTGAGGAACCTGCAGGAAACGCTGCAGCGCTACGACTGGCACTACGTCATCCTGGACGAGGGCCACAAGATCAGGAACCCCAACGCAGGGGTCACCACCGCCTGCAAGCAGGTAGACACGCAGACGCTAAAGCAGTGATAGTTTTGAAGCGTCACCCGACATAAAACCCCAAACCATCGACATTAGAGGCGCATGTATTATCTTGTAATGTGACGGATTCATCATCACGCATCATATGAAACATAAGTTTTAATGTGTAGGATTTATGTATAAAATCGAACCGATGAATGGAACAGATCTATTGTCCCTTTAGGCAGAATTGTTGACAACAATACTGATTTGTAGCCTTATGATAGCTTCATATGTTTCTGTTTCTCTGGCTCTCAGTAGACGTATCGCTTTATCTCTTTGCTGGTGAATCTTTTCACCCCTACCCGACATCGTCGGACAAAGTGAGTCATACACGTGTCTGCGTCTTCTCTCCTCCCCCTCTTCCATTCTAGTTCCGGACCCCCCACCGGTTCATCCTGTCTGGGTCTCCCATGCAGAACAACCTGAAGGAACTCTGGTCTCTGTTCGACTTTGTCTTCCCCGGCAAGCTGGGCACCCTGCCGGTCTTTATGGAGCAGTTCTCGGTGCCCATCACCATGGGGGGCTACAGCAATGCCTCCGCTGTACAGGTGTGGAAAACACACACACACACACACACACACACACACACGCGCGGGAGCCCCCCCATTCACACGCACGCGCGCACAGATTTAATTTCCTTTGTTTACAGTGATTGATAATGAAAAGGGAAGCGGAAGCCTGTGATGGAGTGACAGTGGAGTTTAATGTTCCAGTCGGAGAAAGGCATGGAGAGAGCTACGCCGGTGCAATCTACTATCCCAAGTGATGCGGGCGAGAGACAGACAGACAGAGAGAGAGAGAGAGAGAGAGGGGGAGATCGAGAGAGAGGGAACTATATTGTAGCCGTTTGTCATTAGTGCGCAATCGTTAATAACCCTCTGACTGTACGGATTGAATTATTTAAGATGGCTATCGATGCTTCTTCCGCTGTCGATAATAAAAACCTTTACTAATTATTAATGTTATTAAATGGTCAGAGAGGGCTTAGCCCGGCTGCCTTATCTTCTCCTTCTTTAAAGAAAAAAAATTCTAACATCAACAGAGCACACCCTGGTGTGTGTGTGTGTGTGTGTGTGTGTGTGTGTGTGTGTGTGTGTGTGTGTGTGTGTGTGTGTGTGTGTGTGTGTGTGTGTGTGTGTGTGTGTGTGTGTGTGTGTGTGTGTGTGTGTGTGTGTTTGGGTCTGCACTTCTGTGTTTATGTTTTTTTGTGTATGTGTTTGCGTGTTTTGTTTGGGGGTGTGTGTCGGCACTTTTGTGTTTGTTTTTATGGTTGTGCATGTGTCCGTGTGTGTGCATTCATAGATGCAGCGTAAAAAACATATGTGTGTGGGGGGAGGTGCTGTGGGAGCCATAACGGAAGTACTCGTTTACACTCTCACATGAACCCACTCAGCAGCTTTAGTAGAGTATCCCTGGATCTCCTCTCTCCTGCTCCTCCTCCACCAGGCTCCACTCCAGCCCTTCCACAGACCCTATCCCCCCCCCCCCCCAGTGGGTTATTGTTCCCCTAGGGCTCTGCCAAGACGGAGTAGGGAGGGTTGGCTTCTCTGATCGCCCTGTCAACCCCCCTCCTCTCTTCCCTACTGAGTTAGTGTTTAAAGGCTAACTGGCCTTTAGCCCCGGCTCCCGGCCACTGCTGGTTTGATCATGTGTGTTGAGAGAATGAGCGTGGGATTGTTGTGTGCGTGCGTGTGTGTGTGTTGTGTGTTTTGTGTGTGTCTCCCATCATGCAACGTGGTGGAGCGGGCCAACAGAAACAGGATGATGAAAGGGGAGGGCGCCATCCCCGGAGACCGCCAGCGCTCTGTGATCAATGATTAATGACATGTGGTTCTGCTGAGAGGGGAGGGGAGGAGAGAGGGGGGGAGGGGTTGGTGATGATGAGAGGGGCTAAACGACAGTCATGCCCCAGGATACATGCTCTTTGACAGGTGTGAGAGCCAAGCGATTAAAAAGAAGAGTCGGAACAACCGGTCCGTCCCCCCCCTTACCAACCCACCCACGCCCCCCACTCTGTCCACGGTGAAATTGATGCTCCCCTGTAGTGCGACTACTGCCGCGGGCTGTGGGTGTGGCCCGCCGGTCAGAGGCCTCCAGAAGGGAGCGTGGCCTCAAGTGACTGACTCTCGTCTGTGCATCGTAGGTGCAGACGGCGTACAAGTGCGCCTGCGTTCTGAGGGACACCATCAACCCCTACCTGCTGCGGAGAATGAAGGCGGACGTGAAGGACAACCTCTCACTGCCCGACAAGAATGAACAGGTAGCGAACATCTCCCCCCATGTCACAGACAGTGAGCCGGTGTCTCTCTCTCTCTCTCTCTCTCTCTCTCTCTTTCTCTTTCTCTTTCTCTCTGTCTCTGTCTCTGTCTCTGTCTCTCTCTTTCTCTGTCTCTCTCTCTTTCTCTCTCTCTCTCTCTCTCTCTCTCTCTCTCTCTCTCTCTCTCTCTCTCTCTCTCTCTGAGTCTTTAACTGGCGAGGTGTTTACTTGATCGGATGTGACTGTGTGTGCCACATTTAAGGAGGAGTTGATGAATGTGCCTCACATCCCCCTCCCACCTCGCCCCACATCAGACAAAGCCAGCTAATAAAATCCCCAGCAAAGTAAAAGCATCAGGTATTCATTAAAGGTGGCTGCTCTCTGCTCCGTCCCACCTGGCCGAGTTTGGCCGACACCACCACCACCACCTCCCCGACACCACCACCAGCATCACCTCTCCCCCCGCACAGTCCACTTTAGATCATTAAGTTATTCCTTGGAGGGGGGGGGGAGGGGGGCGCTTCTCTTAAAGAAACCGCTGCTTTCTACTCAACGTTATACACACAGCTCCTCATCAGGGGGATTAGAACGGGATGCTCATTACACGTGTGTGTGTGTGTGTGTGTGTGTGTGTGTGTGTGTGTGTGTGTGTGTGTGTGTGTGTGTGTGTGTGTGTGTGTGTGTGTGTGTGTGTGTGTGTGTGTGTGTGTGTGTGTGTGTGTGCTCGTGCGTGTACAGGTTCTGTTCTGCAGACTGACAGAGGAGCAGCGGCAGGTGTATCAGGGCTTCCTGGACTCCAAGGAGGTGTACCAGATGCTGAACGGCGACATGCAGGTAGAGGCCCGGCCTCGTCGTCTCCGCAGGGGGCACTAGAAGGAAGTGGCTCCACTACTAAACTGCTGGCCAGTAGGCTTTAATCTACGTTTATAGTGGCCTCAACTCTGCCTGACATAGTGCAGTCAGAGCAGGGGGGGGACGTCATCTTGATGAGTACAGGGGCTTACAGAGGACTTGTGGGCCCTATTCATTACTGCACCGCGTTCCCCTCCGCCCTCGCCTCCGCCCCGCACCCCCGCCCAACGACCAACGCCACTCCGTCTCGGGCCAGGCTATGGAGGACGTGCTCCTTGAAGGAGCGTAATTATTTTTATTTTGTGCAGCGTAAATGTTATTGTACGTCGCTAATGGCGGCCGTGAACCGACCGTTCTTTACGGTCTGTTTAAATGGCTGGTAGCACGTTGCTGCCGGGGTCTTCTGCTCACAATTACCAGAAGCCCACCCTGGAGGAGGAGGAGGAGAGAGGCTCCCTCCTCTTAGTAGTCATTCATCACCACTGACCCAAATGGACGTGGTCAGTGTGCCAGAGGTGACCACGGCAACACACGTGCAAACACACACACACACACACACATACGCACGCACACGCACGCAGACTACGTCGGTCCATTAACCACCATTACTAATGCAGGGACCACCGGGCCTGCATCTGAAGCACCAGTGCAGCCTTTGTTGTCCTTAAATAAATGATGTAACCCGCTCTCGTGGACTCGAGTCAATGTGATTACGAGGCTTTCGGAAGTCGCCGTTGCCCCCTTGTAATATCTCAGCCGGAAAAAAACTTATCTTGGCCGATGAAAAAACAAAGCAAACGTGAGTCTACATTAGTAGGCGTCGTTTATCGGTTCGGCTCGTCGGCCGCTCTGCTAACGTGACGCCGGCCTCCTCTCGGCAGATCTTCTCGGGTTTAATCTCGCTGCGGAAGGTCTGCAACCACCCGGACCTGTTGACGGGGGGCCCGCGCATCCTGAAGAACATCTCAGACGACCAGCTCACGGACGAGGAGCGCTTCGGCTACTGGAAGCGCTCGGGCAAGCTGATGGTGGTGGAGTCCCTGCTGCGCCTGTGGTTCAAGCAGGGCCACCGGGTGCTGCTCTTCACCCAGTCCAGACAGGTACGTCGGGGGCCCCTCTTTCGGACACCGGGGGTCCAGTATCGTGTTGATTAGCCAATGGCGAATAGGACCCTTTGGTCACACTTTTGAGTGTCCACCCAGTCGTATGATGGATGGATCAGCCTGTCCTGTGGGTACCGTTCAGTGGGTAGGCTGGTAGATTGAGCTGTCTGACGTACATCTGGGTGGACAGAGACACTTTAAATTGGGGATTTTGAAATGTGTTTTCTAGCTTTTATAGCAGAGCTTCTGTGAGATAATGAACTTCACCTTTATGGTTTTACCTAAATGACCATGCATTATTAATCCAATAGAATAAAATGTAAGTTATGTGGATGTGATTTCAGAGCAGGTAGCAGTTATTCATCTGTGTTATTACAAAGAAGGCCATTCTTGGTGATTTTCAATCTAATGAATACACTTGAACTCTCCCAGCCTTTTGAAACCATTAAAAGACAACATTGAGGCCAGGGCATGATGAAACAATAACTCAGAAGGGCCGACTATACCTCATCTCATATTGCGATATTAAATTGTTCTACTTGTTAGTCTTGAGTCCTTCATTTGCATGTCTGACTCAGTGTCAGTGCTAGAGGTCTGATGTCTCTCCACTGTGCTATTCCCAACATGAACCCATGATGTCTATAAAACTATTCACTGTGTGTGTGCATACGTGTGCATGTGTGTGTGCATGTGTGTGCATGTGTGAGAGAGGCCCCAGCTGTTGCAGTCGATACCAATGAGATTATACCTCACAGGGAACCTGAGACCCTCCCTGTCGGTATCTCTGTCCATGTAATATTAATCTGCCCTAATCCTGTTAGAGATAATCCAAACCTCAGACCCCCTCTCTCTGTCTGTCTCTCCTCCTCCATGACCCTCCATCTGTGGTTCCTCCCGTGGCCAGATGTTGGACATCCTGGAGGTGTTTGTGAGGGAGAACAGCTACCAGTTCGTGAAGATGGACGGCACCACCCCCATAGCGGCCCGGCAGCCCCTCATCGCCCGCTACAACGGGGTGGGGATAAGTCTCCCTCTCTCTCTCTTTCTCTCTCTCTCTCTAATGGCTATCTGAGTGGCTCCCAGGAAAATCCCCTCCTTGGGGCAGGGGGGCAGGGGGCTCTGGGAGGGGGGTGTTGAGTGCTTTAGCTTAAGCCCGGAGGTGTGGGGGGGGAACACTAATTGTAGACATGAGATCTGTGGGACTCAATGTTCACCCCGTCTATTGGTTTTTATATAGACCAGTATAACTAGAGTAATGAATGCAGATCTCAGTGTAATCACTGTTGGTGCATCCCATAATTGCTGTTTTAGTGGGATTTTTCTATTTGCATGTTCAGCTTAAAAAAAATCTTAGTTTTGTGTAACCACAAGAAAAAAAGATTTGAATTAACCTGGTAATACTAAATGTATAGTTTAAAAAAACACTTTAAACACTCCCATCCTCAGTTGAGAACATTTGCTATATGTACACTCGGCCCAGCGAAGCAAATTCAGTTTTAACCTCCCACTTCATTTGAAATTTCCCAATGTCACTATTTCATGGACCTAAATAAATAATGAAATCAATTCATTAGATGAATATTGTCATTACAGGACCATTATGAAGTGCAATCAATGGAATAAATATTTCTTTATTACCACAAGTACTTGAAGGAGTTCTGGATGTTAAGTGTATTGTTATTCCTCCCCTGTTATCAGGACAGGTCCATTTTTATCTTCCTGTTGACCACGAGGGTTGGAGGCCTGGGCGTCAACCTCACTGGAGCCAACCGAGTCATCATCTACGACCCAGACTGGAACCCCAGCACCGACATGCAGGTCGGACCCGCTCACACACACACCTGAGGACAAACATAGCGCACAAACGCACGCATGCACACGCACACTTGCACAGAGACACACACATACACATACAGACCCATACACCTGAAGACGAATACACCTGCACAGGCACAGAAACAAACACACCTTACATACCCACACCTTAAGATGCACAAACACACGCACATGTAGATAGAGAAACACACACATACCCCAATCTGAAGATGCACACACACAAAACTTAAATATACGCACATTGAGAGACAAAAATGCTGATCAGACACCCGAAGATATGCAGGAGGAAACACGCACACAAAGATACGTAGTGACTTAGTTTGGACACACCAAAGTACACGCAGGGGTTGGGTACAGACACACACGGTGTATGCCTTATATGCCATATATGTTTGTTTAGCAAGACAGATAAGGGAGGTCATTCTGCCTCCTCACCATCAGTACACGGATGCTTTGGAGAAAGTATGATATAATGGTTACATCAATCTCCAGATGTCAGTCTGGAGAACGACGCAACAGAGCAAGTCTGACTGGATTTCTTTTGAGAGACAGTCAGTAGCGTAGCCCTTGTTTTTGTGTTTATCATCACATATAATTATTTGCCATATTGCGCTGTTTTATGCCATGTTTCTACCAGTGTGTGTGTGTGTGTGTGTGTGTGTGTGTGTGTGTGTGTGTGTGTGTGTGTGTGTGTGTGTGTGTGTGTGTGTGTGTGTGTGTGTGTGTGTAGGCCCGTGAGCGTGCCTGGAGGATTGGGCAGACCCAGCAGGTGACGGTCTATAGGCTCTTGACAGCTGGCACCATTGAGGAGAAAATCTACCATAGGTGCGTGTCTGCTCACATGGGTGTGTGGGCACAAGCGTGCCATGCTTGTTGACTATAAAGTCATAATTTAAGCCCATTCCAACTGAATCCACTTCCGCTGAGTATAACGTAGTTGCCGTGATTAGGCAGCGGCAACCGTTGTGACGCTGTTTACGGCACTCTGTATACTGTCATTGCCATTCCTTTGGCTATGACATTTGCTAATTGCTCATATCACTGCCTTATTACTGCACTCATCCCAGAACTCAGTAATTGAAAAGCTTCCCAGCATTATTAAATGGTCGGTCTAGGATTTCGATGCTGTTGCTTGTTTCATTTTAAGTGCTTTCAACATGCAAGTTTCTCCATCTACTGCACTTCTACTTTGATTGAGTGGTGATTCAGGCGGAGGTCACCCCAAGGGTAGATTGCTTTTCTGATTATTATTGTTCTGTTTAATTTATACCAATAATCCACGTAGAACAATTTGTCAGAGTTTGTGTTTTTCGTTCCAACAGTAGAACTTAGTGCTTGATGTGTAGTGTGACCTTTGTTTGTTGTTTTGGTTCAGGCAAATCTTCAAACAGTTTTTGACCAACCGTGTCCTGAAGGACCCGAAGCAGCGGCGCTTCTTCAAGTCCAATGACATCTACGAGCTCTTCACTCTGTCCAACCCCGACGGCGACCAGGGAACAGAGACCAGCGCCATATTTGCAGGTCCGCAAACGTTACATTGTGTCTGTCTCACCCTGTATAACAACACCCTATACAAACGTCAGTTCTTGCTAAAATATCTACATTTTCTTTGGACAGGCACGGGCTCGGACGTTAAGGCGCCGATAAAACCAGAGAGGCCGAGGTCGTCGCACCGGTCGAAACACTCCAAACATGCACACAAACACTCCGAGGCTGACCAAAACGGTGCTACCCCAGCTGTAAAGGAAGAGAACACGACTGCTAGCCGTAAAAACTCTCATGGTCTTCCAAATGGACTCGTGGACGGCACGCATGTGGCCACTAGTGGGGCAAACACGGGGTCCGCCTCTCCTTCGGAGTCACTAAGCCCGGGGAGCCAGCGCCGAGACTCGAAAGAGGCGAACTTCAGACCACCGGGCAAAGACCACCGCTCCGCCAGCAGCCCGCACAAACACAGCGAGAAGAGGAAGCACTGCCACGCGGACAAACGCCACAAGAAGAAACGCAAGCGCGAGGCCCAGGTGGAGGGCCAACGGATCTCCCACCTGGTCAAGAAGAGCACCTTCAAGAAGGAGGAGGACGACAAGGAGGACCTGAAGAGGAACGACGACTACGTGCTGGCCAAGCTCTTCAAGCAGTCGGGTGAGGCGTCCTGCGCTCGCGCGCCGTCAGGTTTCCTTTTCGTTGCGGCGCGGAAAGCGAGCAGTGCTCTCCAACGTGTCTTGTCGCCTTGCGTCCGCAGGTATCCACAGTGTCATGCAGCACGACAGCATCATCGAGGCCTCCAACCCGGACTTTGTGCTGGTGGAGGCCGAGGCCAACCGCGTGGCCCGGGACGCCCTGAAGGCCCTCAAGGTGTCCCGGCAGAGGTGCCGACTGTCCTACAACAGGCCGCCGCCCCAACCGCCGGCCCGGTAATCGCACACACTCTCCCACTCTTCCTGCTTTTTTTTTTGCGGCTGCTCCAAAAGAACCACAGAGCTTCACCCCACACACACACCTTTGGGACGATGACTTATAGTGTTTTACTTCCTTGCCCTTTTCCCAGGAAACGCTTCGGCCAGAAGAAGAACTCACTCCTCGCCACGGCAACTACCGCGGCCCCGCCCAGCTCGGAGAAGTGCAAGGTAATGGTTCCTAAATCGACAGCGTGCACGTGTTGAACTTCATGGGCGCTACGGGAGCGGGGGTGAAGGGCGCACCGGCACAGTGTTTTATTTAAATGTATTCATAAGAGTGATCCCTGTGTCTTCAACCCCTAGGACGCGGCCTTCCTCAAAAGATCCACCCCCAAGAAGCCGGGCGAGGGGGGTCACTTCAGCGGCGAGGCGGTGGAGGGCGGCGAGTCCAGCGCCACCCCGCTCTCCTCCTCCTCCCTGCTGGCCAAGATGAGGGAGAGAAACCACGTCAGCTTGCCCTCTGGCGCAGACGCAGAGGAGGAGGAGGAGGAGGACGGAGGAGGAGGAGGGGGAGGCGGGGCTGGTGAGGCCGGCGGACCCCCGGCGCCCCCCACGGAGCACGACGAGCTGCTGGTGGACCTGAGGAACTTTGTGGCCTTCCAGGCCGAGGTGGACGGCCAGGCCACCACCAAGGAGGTGCTGGAGCACTTCACACCCCTGCTCACCAAGGCTCAGGCGCCGGTGTTCAGGGAGCTGCTGCGCAGCATCTGTGACTTCCACAGGGCCTCTGGGCAGGAGGGCATGTGGAGGCTGAAGGAGAGCTATCGCTGAGGGGGGGAGCCCCGAGGCTACATGGCTAATGCTAGCTGGGTGGGGGGAATGAGGGCAGAACCAAGATGGATCCTGAAATGAACACATGGTGGCTAGGTGATTAAGGTGAATAGCTTGTGAGCTCTGACTGTTCTAGCTCTAGATCACTGCACTCTGTATTTGTATGACAGTCCTTGGCTTAAGATTGGTGAATTAACCGTACTGTACAGATCTGATATTTGAACATTTTCAATTCATTTTTTACATGTAAAAATGGTGAATTGGAAGATCATTCTATGATGAAGTTACAAAGAGCTTAACCTTTTCCAGTATATGCTATCCATTTTTAACAAACTGTTATTGTCCGGTTGTTGATAATTGCATAGGAGTCGAGCCTCATCGAACTGACATTTTCTTGGGAACATTTTTGGTCTTTTATACCTGGAAGTACTTGACATTTTTTTGTATTGATCTGGGACATTGTGCTGATGTATATATGCTTTAAGTAATGATTATGTTATCCTTTTGCAGCAAAAAAGTTAAATTGCAACAAAAACTGCCTCACAAATGTATTTTGTAATACTATCCATGCAATGTGTTATTTATGACCAATTTAAAAAGTTCATTGAAAAAAAAAAAAAAAAGGTTTTGTACGGATCGATGTTGATGGGGTTGGCGGTGGATACTGTAGACCCATAATAAAATAATCTACCTCCTTATATTTGTGAAAAATATTCAAAATATACAAAAGTGATATTGTTTCTCTTCAAATATTGTCGAAACAATGTGAATGGTGGGTCATGTATGAACGTATTGTTTCAGCGTACGCCTTTCTTCTCATTCAGTCGCCGTTTTTTAATCTCCAAGGGGAGAAAAAAAAGTCTGGGAACAATTGCGTCTATTTTCTAATTAGCATTTTATGGGACGGTCTTCCTTGCCCGAAGTGCAGGTAAACTAATTACATGCCATTTAAACCCCAACACGTGTGCGGCGCGGTTACACAAGTACACATGAGCTCGAGTTTTCAACTAGGCTAGTTTAAAATAGTGCCGTTTCAGCCCTTTCTCATTTGTTTTTAAACATGCGCTCTAAAGTCTGGCTCTGACCAGGGTCCTGAAACGGTTCCCCACCACCACCGCATCTCCGCATCTCCACCGCATTATAGGCCCATAAACGCGGAAAAAAAAGTCAGTCAATAGTTGGAGGCATGCTGATTTATCTATTTAACTAAGCATGGCGTGGGATCACGGCGTGACAGATAGCAAGTGGTCTTGTCTAATAGGCCTCGTGTATACTCTTGTCAGAGTGTCTAGACCGAGTATTGGGGCAAAGTTATCAGCCGTTATTTGATTTCAATTTTCTCCACGCATCTCGCCGAGGTCATAATAACAACTTTATTTTCAGTGGTGCATAAATTAATTACGCGCATTTAATAACTAAAATATCATTATATTCCCCCTTTAATAACATAAACGCTGCACGCGAGGGAAAGCCTTAATAGCGCGGGGCCCTGTAACTGGCCATTATCCGCCTGTAATGATATTACAGAACCAATTACGCGCCATTAGAAGGGATTTTCTGCACTTTATGTGGTTTAGTCCAATCCCGCTATCCTCTTCTAAATTTCAGCTGCTTCTCGTAGCCTCATTTTGCTCCTACCTCAGAGACGCGTGGCGTCTGCGCTCTCCCGTCCCAGATGCGCTTTAAAACTAATTGAAAGGGTCCCGCAGCAGATCATTTATCTGAGGAAGCGAAATAAATCGCCGGACCCCTCGCTGTGAACAAAATCAAAATTTTGGCCTTGTGAGTGTTCTACACGCGCAACCCGTTGTAAAGTGGACCCCCTCACACACCTAACGAGCAATTAACCCACCCGACAGTCAATCTAAAACCCAAAAGCAGTCATCCTCTTTTTTAATATATGAAAGAACCAAATAAAAAGTGCACCAATATGTGTGCATGTTTATGGATAGGGAATAAGCCTGACTCTCGAATAACAATCACTTGTGATGAATTTTTTGGCACTGGGCTGGTCGTTTTGCACCCGGGGTAGTGCTTTCCGAATCTATCTCTCTTTCCTCCTTTTCTCCCTCTCTCTCACTCCATCTCTCTCTTTCTCAGTGTATCTCTTGTACACATCCATCTTTCTCTTCTCACGCACGCAAACATACGCGCACGCACGCACGCACACACACACACACACACACACACACACACACACACACACACACACACACACACACACACACACACACACACACACACACACACACACACACACACACACACACGGACCAGGGGGTTGGGGTGACAGAGACAAAGCCATGATAATCCGATTAGGACCAATTAGGCGTGAGATTTTGCGGCACGAGCTGAAAGCCTTAACATTGTAGACAGTTATACAGTTATAGAGACATCTGGACATGAGCGAGAGAGACAGAGAGGGAGGGAGAGAGAGAGAGAGAGAGAGAGAGAGAGAGAGAGAGAGAGAGAGAGAGAGAGAGAGAGAGAGAGAGAGAGAGAGAGAAATAGATACACGTGGAGGGAGAGAACGAAGGCAGATAGAGACACAAAAATAAAGAGATAAAGGCGGTGAGTGACAAGGTGAGAGAGAGAGAGAGAGAGAGAGAGAGAGAGAGAGAGAGAGAGAGAGAGAGAGAGAGAGAGAGAAGACACACACAGAGAGAGAGACAGAGAGAGAGACAGAGACCGACAGAGAGAGAGGGCGGAAGAGAGAGCGGAGGAGAGGGAGAGAGAGAGGAGAGAGCGATAGCGAGGGAGGGAGAGAGAGAGAGAGAGAGAGAGAGAGAGAGAGAGAGAGAGAGAGAGAGAGAGAGAGAGAGAGAGAGAGAGAGAGAGAGAGAGAGTGAGAGGGAGAGAGAACTAGACACTCCCAAACAGAGCAAAGAACCAGTGGAAGTACAAGTGCAGGTCTCTCAAGAACAGGACCTCCACGCTCCCTCTGTAGCCTCTTGTAAACGACAAAGGACAGTTGTATTGTTACCAGAGATACAGCCGTCCTTTCTGTTCGGTCTCTTCTATCAGAACACACTCTGATGCGCCGTTCTGATCCGTCTTACTGTGTCCTGGCTTGGCTGTCTACACGCTGTAGTCTATTCACGGGCTTTCTTCAAACTTTTCGTTCTAAATAAAGACGGTGAAGCCATGTTCTACTTCCACTGTCCCCCCCAACTGGACGGAGAGTGCTGTCGTACCAATACATGTAAGTATTACTTTTACTGTTTTATTGACTTTATTGGATAACATCTCTACTGGTTGTTCCGCTTTAGTTGATGATGGTTTCCAAGCCGGGTCTGGGAAAAACAGTCTTGGCTCATTGCATTGTCGTTATTTCGGTTATTTAAGCATGTTATAAGGATGTGTTTTGTTTGTTAAAGCACATTTTATTTGTTTATTTGTTTTATTTTTACACTGCAGGTGTGCATGTGCGTGGGAAAGTTACAGTCTTGCAGCCAGGTCGCAGCTCTCTCTTATTAATAGACCAAATTGTCCAAATTGTTTCCCGTCTAAAAAAGTCTTAATTCCCTTGACTAGAAAGGTTCAGTTCGCATCAGGTCGGATGATTTCATATATGGTTTGGTGTGTGTGTGTGTGTGTGTGTGTGTGTGTGTGTGTGTGTGTGTGTGTGTGTGTGTGTGTGTGTGTGTGTGTGTGTGTGTGTGTGTGTGTGTGTGTGTGTTTGGCCCCGAGGCAGGGACGGGTGTTTTGTCCCTGGCACAGATGTTACGTGTCATGGCTCTTAGGTCTGAGGAGCACCGTGACCGACTATTATCTAAATCAATCCCCCATTCATTTCAACCAAATAATAAGAAGGGGCTATTCATATGAGACTAATGTTTATTAGTGCAAATAAATATAAATACGTGGTATATAGGCCTGCTAACTTATATTCTGTAACTTATAGAACTGTTTTTAAAATTAAAATGATATATAATTATTTAAACATATTCCTTTGTATCGAATTTCATCAGAACATTTCAAAATAATGTTGAAATGTTTTCCCAGTGAACTCCAGTGGCTTCGCCAACCACGCCCCAGCTGATTTTGATGATGGGTTCCTCCGTAGAAAACAACGCAGAAACAGAACAACTTTCACTCTGCAACAGGTAAATATAACCTCCTACACATATACATAATATACATTTTTAAACATCAAAATTGGTGGAACGAAACAAAGGGTATTACCGATTATAAGCCTGAAAATTATGATCACAATGAGACTAAAGTCTAAGAGACATGTATTTATTAGGAAAAATTGTTGATCTATATATGTATTATGTTCTGTTCTAGATATAATGTTTATATATGTATCCACACACAAGTTCAGTAAATATAATTGAATAAAGAAAAATGATTTGTCAGGCAATGCCCTATGGAGTGAAAATATATACATATATTTGTATGTCATAAAACAATATTAATGTTGCAGGCTGACATTCAAATGTTATTCATAATTATACTAAAGACTCTTTAGTCAAGTGGTTATTATAATTATTGTATGTTAGTTATTACTTTATAGTGGTTGTTTTATAATTTCCTAATTTTATTCTTTCTTATGGAATAGAATACATTCAGATTTGAATGCAGACCCAACAGAGAGTCTGTTTTTAACTATTTGTGAACTTGCCTTTATAGATGGTGTCAACCAAATAAGCGAACACAAGTGGGAACACAACTTATTAGAAACTTTGTGTTTGTTGCAGTTGGAGGCTCTGGAGGCTGTGTTCTCCCAGACTCACTACCCTGACGTGTTCACGCGCGAGGAGCTGGCCATGAAGATCAACCTGACCGAGGCGCGTGTGCAGGTGAGACCCCTCTCAGAGCGCGAGGGAAAGGCCCCCGCGGACGGGCCACATAAAGTGTTCAGAGCATGGTTTGACCAGAGAGGGTAAATTAAGCCACTTTGTCATTCTGGCGATGCACTTTAACAACATCATCATAATGGTGAATATTAGATTAGCTTGATTAATCGGTCATTCATAATTAACCAGCGATAATGTTCTTCACTAATTTGTCCGCGTCTCGAAGGTAGGGATATAGGCCTACGTCACCGATGCGGATCCGGTAACGCCGGACAGAAAGAAAATATATAGTGCTTCACAAAAGACTAAATATTAAGCAGCGCTGCAAACACACACACACACACACACACACACACACACACACATATACACACACACATACACACACACACACACACACACACACGCTCGCTGGCACCCAAGCATGGTCGCAGCTGCACAAACGCGCGCGTGCACACACACACACACACACACACACACACACACACACACACACACACACACACACACACACACACACACACACACACACACACACATATATACACAGACACAAACACAAACATACACACTCAAAAACACCTTACCTCAAATTTGGCAATTTATATTCGGCTTCTATACCCCTGCACATATACGGCGTTATAAACTTGGCCAGATGTAATTAAGTTATGTGTCCTGTATGTAATTTCCTGCATTCCAGATTTGCTTTTGGGTTTTGTTGTGCGCACAGATCTAATTGTGAGAAATATAATAGTTTGGCTTTTGTTCCCCTGGGTCATTTTACTATCGCTTAAACCCAATGGCGGGGGTGATAATGGAATCCGGCGCTGTAAATTAGGGATTGTAAACAAATTATTCCCTCCTAATCCGATTACCACATTCCTATTATTAAATCTGAACACGAATCCACCACGTATGCAGGGATATTAAACTTGCATTATTATTAGAAAATAAATTTCCTTTCTGTTGTAGTGTTGTGTTGCCCCCCCCCCCCTCCCCCCCGCCAACCCCCCACTCCCTTCTGTAAAGTGTCAATGGGCCTCCCCCCGCATTAAGAGCACGCGGCAAATTGAGATTAATGGAGCAATTATAGGCCATTCAGAGACGGGGGCCGCGACTTCTAGCTGTAAGGTGCAGGGGTGAGATAAGTCCGCTCGTTGTGTTGTTATCCTGCCACTAAACTGTTGTCCTTTCTTTATTTTCAATGAATGGACATGTTTTGTTTGGCTGTTGACATCATTTACACCTCGCGCAGGCCCATACAATAGGACCACCAATTGGTCCCTTCCATCTCGCCGCAACCGAGCCACATTGCAGACCGATTCTATAACCTCCATTCACACCCCCACACTCCCACACCCCCCCCCCACACACACACACACGCACACACGCACACACATCATGATTAATGCGCACGAGAGCTGAGTCTTAATCGAATCTGATGTTGTCAAACAATCACTAAATAGGGAAATAAACGACTTCATCATAGCTCGCTCTCTCTTAGGGTATAGCTCGACTGTCAGTGGGAAGTCATTAAAATATGATAATGAAAAATTGCTCAATTAAATGTTGTTATAGGCAATGACCTTCATTCAATTAAGATACACGAACTTTGCTGTATGTTTTTTTTAGAAACACTATGGCAGTTTTAAATATGTCAAGTGTGGTAAAACTTACTGCAGCAGCACCATCGATTTGACACATTCACAGACAAACGCTACTCCAGATAATAAGTTGGATCGATTTGTTAACATGATTTGTCGAAATGTTGTCAAATGTTGAAGGAAAATATATGATAGAGTGAAAATGAAGAGAAAAAACATAAGCAATAAACTAAAATAAGCCGTCCTCGTAGCCGTCCTCAATTAAAATATGAAGCCAAATTTGATCTATAAATATTTATATATAGTTATCTTTCTAATTTTAAATGTATTTACTTAGATTAAACTATTCTACTTGTTTTGGGGTTCCCTTGTACTCATCTTTCTGATTCCCTCTGTTTCCTTGTCTGTCCTTGGAACCATGAAACCCACCAACCAGGTGTGGTTCCAGAACCGCAGGGCCAAATGGAGGAAGACAGAGAGGGGCAGCACGGAGCCCGATGGGGGCAAGGAGCAGATGAGAGAGGGGACACCTCCGTCACGCGGCCTCAACTCTCAGTCTCCTGTGGACCAGGGTCGCAAGCAGAAAGAATCTCTAGAAATGCAGCAAAGGTAGGAGACACACACACACACACACACACACACACACACACACACACACACAAGATCACACACACTTACGCACGCAGATGCACACACACACACACACACACACACACACACACACACACACACACACACACACACACTGCAAAACATCAACATGGATATGCTCATTGTTTGTTTATTGCTTTTGTTCAATGCTCATTGCTTTTATTGTCTTTTTGAGTATTCTGTATTGAGGAGTTTGATTGTAATGTTGAGATGAGATTGTGCTATATGAAAGGTGGCAGTGTGAAAATTGGAGAAGAGGTATTGCAGGGGTAGTGAAAGTAAACGACAAGCATCTTTGAGCAAAGCATTGGCAAAACCACACAAGTATATAAAGTGTGCTGCTGTAAATCTCAGCACATCAGCTGAAAATGTCCTCAGTGATGTGAAACTCCAGTGTGATCCCCACCTGTACACTCTGCTGCACAACACATGTCATAGACATCCATAATTCAGACACAAAATTGGAACATGTATCAAAGAACGTTTTGGTTGAATTTCTATATTTGAGCTTGCATGTTGTCTTAAAATAACAAATATATCTCACAACTATTTTGTTTATTCTTTTTTTGTGGAATTCAAAATCTGCTTTGTTGAGATGTATCTGTCATTTTTATGCAAGACTTAAAAAAGGAACTATGGACGTTGACGTTCTGATCCCAATAGCTACTCTGAACTACACGGGTTGTGCCGTGCTTGGAATTCTTTGGCCACAACTCCAATTTTCAATTATGCTTTGATTGTTCTCATCACTTGTAAGTCGCTTGGGATAAAAAGTGTCTGCTAAACGATGAAATGTAAATGTTAATGTTCTTTTTTTATTTCTTGAATCAGCATCAACCGCACAGTGGCTCCCGGGGGCCCCTTCTTCCCCTCCTGCCTGCCTGGAACTCTCCTAAACTCTGCCACCTATGCCCAGGCCTTGTCTCAGGTTGCCACACTCAAAGGTAAAAACCATCCCTGTCTCCAACTGTTGGTCAATATCCATGACAACGTCTCAGAGGAAAATTCCTTTCATAGTTGTGTAGTATATCTAAAGATCCGTCCTTCCCCCCAAGACTGAATATTATTGTCCTCCTCCATCCCAGGAAGTGGTCTGTGCTCCTGCTGTGTCCCCGACCCGATGGGCCTGTCCTTCCTGCCGCCCTACGGTTGCCAGGGGAACCGCACGGCCAGCGTTGCCGCTCTGCGCATGAAGGCGCGCGAGCACTCCGAGGCCGTGCTGCAGTCGGCCAACCTGCTGGGGGCCATATCCACCGGGCCTGGGGCCGGAGTAGGAGCCCTGTCCGGGGTCGGGCTCTCCTCCGGCGGGGTGGCCAGGCCCACTGTCGGGCCTCCCGTCG
>NC_140277.1:5633247-5648247 GCF_964030765.1 Micromesistius poutassou
CCGTACAGGCCAATTAAGTGCTCGGTACACTTAAGGTAGTTCACGTACATCTCACTGCGTGCGCGTGTGTATGTGGGTGCGTGTGGTCAGGGGACTCGCTCTCTGTGAGCAACTTGTTGACATGGTATTGGTTGTCTGTTTAGTTTAGTAAAGAAAGTGGCCGTTTAGCGTGAGGCAATAGGTTATTTATATCTGTGTGTAATGAACACCAAGCACCTTGGACCCTCCAGTGAAATACCAGAACCGAAAATGTTGTTCTCGGTCGGGAACCTACAATTTCGTGAAGCAGTCGTAGGCCTACGTATATCCACAGGTGCTGTGACAGTTAGCTTTAGCGACGAATAGTCAACAGTTAGCCGAATGGTTTTATAAATAGTTGCACAGGCTGTTTGTTTCATCCGCCTGACACTCGACACCAGAGGATCTTTGAAGCCTGCATGCTAACCCAAGCCCTTGGTTTGTTCCCAATGGTGGACCCTCGCTCTGGGACTAGTCCGCTATTTCGGTCTGGACTCCGGCGCCGAGGTCCGGTGGCCGCCTCTGTGATCCGCCGCTCGGAGGCCCCACAGTGGACTACACGCAGATTTGTTTTTGCTGTTTTCTGTGTTTATTTGGAAGTAACGGACTGGCCTCAAGACTTGTGGACAGTGTGCTAGCAGATTAAATGTCCCAAGGCCTGTTTAAAAAGATACATTTTTGAGGATTTACCAGAAGAAAAAGAAAGAAAAAAATGGAAGAGTGGAGGGTAAGCCGAGCTAAAAGCTCACTCTGAATACCTTGTTGAAAAAGCAGCAACTTTTTTGTGTCAAAGTTTGGATTGCATCATTTGAGATAAATATCTTTGGCGAGTTATATTTTTGCACTTAATACCATATTGTCTAATGTTCAAGTACACAAACACTGTGTGGTCCATTTTATTATTCTAACAGACCATGACAGTCATCATACATTTCAACATTTAAATTAATCCTTTTTGCTGTAAACTTCAGTCAATGGTCCTATTAAAACCTGGGACTCCATGTAGGGTTGGCAACAAAATCATTGTACCATGTTAACATTTCAATTTGTTGAACATGCAATTAAGGTAATAAATACAAAAAATTAGAAGCAACTAGAAGCAATTTGCTAAGTATTTGAAAAACAGTTAATTTGAAAATGTTTGTAAAAATGTTACAAGGTTAAGTTGCATGCAAAGTATTTTGATAGCTATACTTACACAATTAGATACGTTTAGGCTAAATGAATGCTAGGAGCGTCTACACGGTAGTTTCAAATTGATGTTAAGCTATTCTGGGACAGTTTCCCAAATATGGCCTCAATAAGCAAAATTATATTGCAGGGGTTCAAATTTGCCATTTTGTGTATGAGTCTGTGTATGTATGTGTGAGTGTGTGTGTGTGTGTGTGTGTGTGTGTGTGTGTGTGTGTGTGTGTGTGTGTGAGTGTGAGAGAGAGTCTGTTTGGCCGAACATCCTAAAAATGTCCTATACGGATTTGCATATCTGTAAATAGGTCTGAATATCACTTACAGAAAAATGGAACCTGGTTGATTTGAAGTCTCCGCACAGTGATTTTCTTAGCTTTCAGGCAATCAAAATGCCACCATTTGGGGACTTTGCCAGTTTTCATTATATAATGCTAAAATAATTTCCACTATTTGATTCTGTGATACACAAAGTATCCAGGATTTCTTTTGTTGCAGTACTCAGGGTTGCAACATTACCTCCTTGGTGTCAGATTTTATTTCTGGGGTACCCTTCATTGGACCAAAAATACCCCTGCCACCTACGCAGTAGAACACCAATCACCCTGACAGCTCCACATGTTGGCTTATTGGCACATGAAGAGGAACCTGGATTACAGAGACTTATCATCATGGAGGTCTCCGTCTGTGAGGTCAAAGTGTAAACCGAGAGGCCGAACCAGTAAACTCTTAGGTTGGGTGGTGTCAGCTGGTGTCGTAGCTTAAGTCACATCATTTTGAATAAAATATGCTTGGGTAATGGGATTCACGCGAAATTAGAAATCACAGGCCACATGCATTTTATGGTTTTTTTTGTTCAGTGTTGACTCAATATTCAGGCCCCAAAGGTTTTCACAAGGACCACGAGAAATATATTCAATGTTCACGCTCAAAGTCAGGGTTTGAACAGAAAGGGAATCCTTGATATGTGTGGCCTTTTCGTTTATCCTGGCTGTCATGACACTCTGTTACTGTACTCATCACCATTCTCTCACTTGGTTGGTGATGTAATCAGCTGGTTCAGCTGTGTCGTATGTGTCGCTTCTTCTCTCTTGGCTGTACGTGTGAGAGATGAATGGCGATTGGTCAGGCAGTATTAATGGACCAGTAGATATTCTGGGTAAGGTGAATACTGCCCGGCAGCTGCAGTAAATTTAACCGGGGTATATGCATTATGTAGCTATCTAGTTAGCCAAGCTTTTAGTAAAATCTTGCAGGATCTTGGCCTATTTTCAGACAATATCAAATCAGCAAAATAATGATAATGAAAATATTATTAAATATGAATATTGTTTATTATTACAAACAATTAATTTATTCTAATTAGATTTAAAAAAAGACTCAACAATTAATTCTCAAATATAAATACAGGTTGATTTAAATGAATTATCAACAGGGCCAATTGTCTTTTGCTCCTTTGCTCCTGAAACCAATAATTAACAGCAATACCATATGTCTCTTACTTGATTTTGATATCACTTCTTAGATGTCTATTTATAGGTCACCATTACAGGAGTATCTAACTCTTGTGAGTTGATGAAGGTCTGTGCCCAGCAACAGCAGCTCTGGTCAGCCCTAATAGCTGAACGTCACTGCTATGGGCCTGGGATAGCCGGTTCTCAATACATCGCAACTTAATGAAACACGTTGTCTCATACAAATGACTAAAACAGAAAAATCGAATATTCAAGAAAAATCTATATTTTCTGTTGTTAAATTTACGTTTTTTTGTTTTTGTCTATTAAGATACTAATGTGATTGTCTGTTGTCCTGCAGGACATCACAGACTTCAAGAGTTCAAGTTTTCCGAACAGACGACACCTGAGACACACTATGTCTTAGGAAAACCCCAGCTGCTTCCCACACTAAGCCACTGCCCCTGGCTGTAGCGTGCATTCCCCACCGCAAGATTCGCCTGGACTTTGGCGACCTGTGTGCAAGGGTTAAATTTGCATGAATGACTAGGTGACGAACCAAGGCACCGTGAGCTGTGCGTTAGCATCATGAATTCGGTGGAGAAGCGCCACTCGAGTCGGCGGAGCAGCGGGCATCGGAAGCACAGCGATGGCGGCTACAGCGACACCTCCAGTGTTGGGTCGTTCCCGGATGAGACGGACCGCGAGGTCAGTAACCTGACGGACCGCGCCTTCAGGAGTCTGTGCATCGGAGATGAGGCCGTCTACAATGACTCGGACCTCTCCGCAGCCTCGCCGTCTGGGCGAACAGAGAGACAGCAGGCCTTCTGCCAGAGTGGCCGGGACTGGAAGAGGGAGGACGCAAAGAGAGCGGGCCAGGAGAGCTACGGCCTCCAGCTACAGCAGTACGGCCAGGAATGGGTGCCTGGAGCCGAGACCCAGGGGGATCCACGTTGGGCGGGAACTGTGGACGGGAGGACGGGGGGGCGGGTGTCTGAAACATTCCAGCATGCCCTCATGGATGGGTCACTTCACCAGAGATCTCTGAACAAAGAGCCTGTGTCTCCTCTTAGCAACGGAGCTCCGGAGTTCAGCACACAGGAGCGCAGGAGTCGGTCCAGAGTCTCCTCTCTTATCAAGGCTTTTAACTCTGACGGCATCAGGGATGGAGCAGGGCAGGACGGCAAACTCAAGGAATGGAATAACGAGGGAAACTGGGATAAGTCGGCTCTGATGAGCATCCAGAGGGAACTTTCAGAGGTTTCTACGGCCCACGGCCAAAACTTAAACAGCACCCCCTTTTCTCCCTCTGGCCCGTATTCATCACAGGAGAGCTTCTACTCATCCCAGGTCGTCACTGCTAACCTAGACTCTTCCTCATCCTCTTCTTTCATGAGGTCCTCCCACAGTCGGTATAGCGTGTCCTCACTGTACAGCTCCAGTGTCTCCAACGTCTTCATCCACAGCGAGTACAGCCCGTTCAGGGTGTGGCGGCGGGCGCACGACCGCTACCCCTTCCAGCACGGGGACGTCTCTGGGTACATGGACTGCTCGGGTTTCCAAACGTGGTACGGGACACCTTTGTACAAAGAGCTATCTCTAGGACCAGAAACACAACGCATGCCCATGCAAGAGCAGTGGGCCGCCGATCCCCCCCTGAGGAAACCCCTTGAGCATGTGGCGCTTCCCCCGGCGCCGCGCTCCAGCTCGACTTCCACCGTGCTGCACAAAGCCTCCGCCGTGCAGAAGCGCTGTGAGTCAGAGTTGGCCGAGTTCCACACCATGAGGAAACGGACTCAGAGCCTCGGAAACAACAAGCTCCCGTTGCAGCGACCGTCTACCATCTCCCCCACCATTGAGATGTTGCGGCGGGGACGGGACACCACTCTGAACTCCATCAACGACCTCCAGCAGAAGTTCAAATTGATGACCTCCGAGCACAGCGTCCCAGCAGAGATGATGGGGAATCCACACGGTGTGCTCCACAGAAATGATGGTTTCATTCAATTCGCGAACAGCAACAGCACCACCGCTATGGCGGGGGAACAGGTTGTCGGTAGTAACGCCTACCCCGCTCCCTTCAGCACAAGCCAGTCACATACACCAGGTGTCTACGCACACCAAGAGGTGAGGACATCAGAGGTCAATCAGTGTGCCCTCTCACCGCCCGCTATGGAACACGCCCCGGTGCGGGCCGAGAGCCGCGGAGCGACGCCTGACGTCAGGTTGTCCAGCTACAAAGCAAGGGCCACAAGCCTCCTGTTCAACCTGAAGGACAACAGAAAGAGAGTGAAGAGCACCTACAGCCCTCCCAAGTTCAAAGGTCTGGAGAACTTTGACAGGAACAAGCAGGTTATTAAGAACGACGGCATGGAACCCAGAGACACGGTTATAAACATACCCGAGTTCCAGGATTCAGACTTCCAGATTCCCCGGGTGGCGATGCAGCAGGGGCCAAGTGTGGACCCATATACCACCTCACATCCTCCTTTAACAGGTTATCATAGTCCTGGGGTAACGGCATTCAATCCCCATCTCACTGCAGCGTACGAGCTCCAACGTAATGACTACGTTTCTGGGGATTACCTGCCACCTCCCACACAAAGTGAGCAGTTTCATCACACTGGATACAATAGTTACTCTCAGGACGAGTACACAAGCAATCTGCTTGCTCATGGACATGTTCAGCAGCAAGAATACGTCCCATCATTTGCTAACAATATGCACGCAAACAATATGCGTAAGAATGGAACTTCAGTAGGCCCTGCATACAGACAGGAAAAAGACAATCAATTAGGTATCTCTAATACGATACAAATGGCTGCCTCGCCCCAACCAGAAACAATTTACTCAGCAACAGAGGTGCCTAGATTACATGTTGATTATACAAATCAAACAGCATATCAAATGAACGCAGCAAGTGCTAAGCAGTATTTCAAAGAATCAACGCAGGGTGATATGACTCATGTCGACAGATATGAGCAAATGAAAGACAACAAATACGCCTTCACTGCCCTGTCCTCAAAAGACAGCTGGAAACACCACTGTCGAGACAAAGAGACTCCCTGTGTGATAGATAAATGTAACGTTCAATTGTCAACAGAAGCCCCTCCCTTGACAGAAAATGACCCAAATGCACAATTTTACCCAGAAATGGATATGTTGCCAGACATTTTACTTTCACCACCACCGGAATATGGATCTAGCGAAGATTGGAATATGAGTAGCACTAAAGCGCAAGACGACTTTGAGTTTGATGAGAGCAAAGCTGAAGGATTCCCTGTTTATCCACAAAAGGATGGCGTTCATCCTCCTCATCACACGTTGGTGAAACCTTACCTTTCAAACCAGACAAACCAAGTGCAGCAATATTCTGCATGCAGTACACAGTCTACACCTGGAGGTACTGCAGCCAATGAAAAACAGCCCAGTAGAACATTACAGGAATATCCAGTTCACAATCAGCAAGATGGAATAAAGGAAATCCAATTGACTGAAATATACCCTCAAATAAGGGGTACAGAGCAAGAACACACAAAGCAAAAGTCATATGGTCATGATGGCCATGACACCATGTACACACAGGAATCTTCTCAGATACAACAGGATATTGAAGTGATTGAGAAGGCAAACAAACTAAGAGATCAACAAGATGCCCTAAAACAGCAGTCTGAGCTAAATTTGAAGGAAAAAACATCAACAGCTGACCAAATGCAGTGTATTGCCAAACCACCTATTTTGAAAAATCAAGATCGAGAAATACACCATGTTAATGTCAAAGAAAAATCAGAGGGGAAAATAAACGAAAAACAGCAAATTCTAACAGAGTTGTCTAAACAACTAGAATGGGCTCAAACATTGCAGACAAAATTAGAATCGGTCAGAACAGAGTTGACCGAGGAGCTGGTAACACGCAGAGCTACAGAAGACCAAACAGAGCAGACTACAGAACGAGTCTTGGTAGAGTGTCAGCCACATGGAGAGCAAACCATAATGGACAAGGTAAAAGTTCTGCAAAGTAAAGATGTCAACATTAAAGAGCAAGAGGACAAGCAGGTCAGAGCACACCCAGCAAAAGTAGACCAGGGAATTAAATCACAACAAAACAAAGATGATCATACAATGGTGGAGCTGAGAGAGAGGTCAACGGCCGGGGAGGATGAAGTTGAGGTAGCCCAAAAAGAATGTATTGAAACAATAACAATCAGCCCCGATGGAAAAGCAAAGGGTGAGGTGCTAGGTGGGAGAGAACTGGGAGCAGAACAAGCTAAAGAAGGGCAGAAACCAGCAGGGACAATCCCAGCCGGAGTTATCAAAATGAAACAGTCAGAAAAAGTCCAAATGGTCACCGGGGCCCCAGTTGAGCCTATAAAAGCACAGCTTAGCAAAACAGGAATGAAAAAAGCAAAGCTGCCTAAAATGGATGAAACAAAAGCTGTCCACATTAAAGGTGACAATGACATTAAAGAGAAAGGCACAGATGAGCTACTTAGAGCAGAGAAGATCAATGCAGATCCATCTAAAGTGGAAAAGGTCAAAGATCCATTTAGAACAAAACCAGCACAGGCAGATCAGGCCAAAGTGAAAATAGAGAAGGCCAAAGAAGAAGTGAACAAAGTACTGACAGCAAGAGATGAGCAGACTGACGCAGAGCCAGGCCAGGCGGTGAAACCAGAGAAATGCGGACCAGCTCCAGCTAGGATAGAACAAGCAGAAATAGAACATGCCAAAGAAAAACGAGAACAGGCGAAAGCACTATCTGTGAAAAAGATGGAGGATTCCGTTGAATCACTCTTGATAAGAAAGGCCGAAAAGGATAAGCTCAAACAAGAGCCAGACCGGGTGGAGAAGGTCAAAACAGAGCTAGCCAAAGCCAAAGCTGAATTAGCCAAATTTAAGGAGAAAATGAAAGGGGAAAAGAAGGTAAAACAGAACAAAGCCATCGTGTCAAAGGAAGTCGACAAAAATGTTCTCCAGAAGGAAAAACAGCCGCCCCCATACCAACAAACTGAGGAGACACCTGTCATAGTTCTGGTTGATGAGTATGAACGTGTGAGAGAGAAATATGGTTTTAGTGAAACAGCTTTAGTCAATAAAAACCTGGCCAGTGCCACCGATGTCGCCTCCCCAAGCCAGGACATGGAAATGTCACGACCGCATAGTGCTAAAGGTGAGGAGGCATCAGATATCAGTAAACTGAGGGATGCAGAGAATCCCCAGAGCCAACCTGCCACAGAGGACGAGGCCAAGCGTCCAAGTGTTAAAGGCGAGGAATTCAGAGAGAACCAATATGTTTATAGTGAAACCTCCAAAGAATTTAAATTGACAAGCCCCAACGATTCCTCTTCTACACTTGTAACTCAACAAATGGATTGTGAAATAGGTATTGATAAAAAAACGAAGGACAAGGTGTTAAATGCCAAACCAGGGCCTGTGAGTTCCAACATAGATGTTTCACAGCCAGGAGGATCCAACATAAATCCAATTAAATCCCACATGAACATGAACATGCATGAAAGAAAACTAAATCCAAATAAAGATACACATTCAACTCCTTCAAAGACATTGAGCCATAAAGAGAGGACCCAGACCAAGCAGGAAATACTGACGTCAAAGATAAAAGCTCATGCTGAAAAGGAGATTTCAGCGATAAAGGAAAAGCATTTTGCAAGTGGAAAGAGTGTACAGCAGAGGCTGCCGACGCAAGAGGTCAAAAATATCCCTCACAGCATCACACTAAGGGATCAGCACGCTACAACCCCTGTGAAAACCTCTATCCCCAACAGTGAAACCACATCACCTGTAATTCCCCCAAATGCCACCACATCACTACTGGATAGCCAGGTACAAAAGCAAGAACCTTTAACAAGTGTTCGAGACACTGTTGTACAGCAACCCATGGCATTAAATCAAACAAAAAATATTGATAACAGAAATGAAGAATTTAAGCCAAGAGAGAAGAAATCTGCACCAAAGGCAACATCTCAGATCAAGAAGCAGACTATAAGCCTTGGAAAAGAGGAAATGATGAAAGTAAACTTTATCCGTCGAGCTGACGAGGACATCACCACACCCAAGAAGACCAAAGCAGATCCACCACCATCAAAGCCAGAAAAAAGCTCTCAAAATGAGACTCCTCAAACCTCAGACGCAGCGATTGGGGAAACACAAGAACTAAAACTTGGGTTTGGTCAGGATGAGGCCCCAGCCAATGACGACAGTTTGCAGATCATGGGAATAATGGTTACTGTTAGAGCAAAAACTGAAACAGTGGGCACTAATGATGAAGATGGAGGTGCTATAAAGGAAGCCCTAGAGAAAGCAAAGATTGATTCTGAAATTAATGATGACATTAAACCGGCTGGCATCCTGTGTCTTGAAACAACAAAAGAAAATATTGCACAAGATATTTCTAAGGGTAGAGCAGAGGAGGAAAAACAATTTGTACACGCATCCCAGCCCACCGTTGGAATGGTGCACACTAAAGTGGGTGCAAATAACCATCCTGAAAATGAACCAGAAGAAACAACAGATCGTCCGGAAAACAGGCTGACTGCACAAAAAGAAAGCGCTTTAATGAGAAAAACATCGAACAGTCACACTGTCCATCAAGAAGACCCTTTGGCTGATAAAGAGTATTCCTCCACGATTATGAAACCTGCTCCAAATAAACCAGGGAAAACTCAACCCATCCTCTTCAAGCAGGGGAAAATAACTGAAAAAGCAAAGATCTACACAAATAAAAATAGCAATGAGGCAAAGAGCAACATCAAAGGTAAGGTTGCAGTGGGCAATGTTCCCTCACTGGCAAAAGCAATGGAAACAGGATTCAACTCCCAAATGCCTTTGAAAAGTGACATCAAGAGTTCCAAAATGCAGAGCCACCCAGCATCAGAGAAATACCAAATGGCCGATCCTGTACCTTCAACTAAAACTGAGAAAGTACAAGATGGAGGAAGTGTGCCCCTCCTGGTAGACAAGAGAACACACCCATCCCTACCGGAAGCAGAACCTCAGAACAAAAACAGCCCCTCTCCCGATTTAAAACTCCCTGAAAATGTGCATATATCTATAGGACAGCAAGGTGCAAAGATGCCTAGTGAAGAGAATAAACAACAAGATGGAAATGTGCACATAGGCTGTATTGCTATTCGAGTAGTGCCAGGGGTAATTGTACAAGACGGCCAAGAGAAAGCAGGCGAGGAAATAGTTGCAATTCAAAGTCTTGCTGAAACAATGAACACAGAAAGAAACACTGATGGAGCCTTACCCTTAACACCAGCAATCAAACCGTCTACCAAAAACGTTTTCCAACAAGTCCAACACATGGGATCCAGTACCCAGAACAGCAAGGTAACTGACAGCAGTGAAACAAAACGGGATGAAGATGAAACACATCAACAATCTAAAACGGCTGCAGCCACAGCAGTGGGTGAAAACAGTACCATTGTTCAGGCAACAGAGGAAGAATATTTCCAGTTTCAGGGGGTAACAGAAAGAAGCCAGGAACAAGATAACGCTATGCTAGACAGTGCAGGTATGCAGGGTTTGCCAAAGGAACACACAGGAGAATTAGGTCTACCGAGAACGTCTATAAGTGGAGATGTTACCTGTTTGCATTCGGACAAAACAACTGTGAAAACAGCACTGTCCTCACAGCAGAAAGCAAAGCAAGTGACAAATGGAGACAAGGTTTTGGACAACACCAGCAAGACCACTATGGAATCTAACTCAGCAGCCTCTGAAAATATGAGTAAAAGTGATAAAAGTGGGCAAGATTCAAAGAACAGCTGTGTGTTCCCAGAGAGACAGAGCAATCAAAGGTTACATAATATAGAGACCGGGGAGGACATTCCGATTTTAAAACAAGCCACACAGAATACGTTTCATGCATCAGGAAAGGAAAAGCAGAGTGTTACGGATTCTCACACAACCAGGAATAGTAGAGTTAGTGCATCCAAGGAACAGCCTAATAACAAACAAGAAGCCAAATCCAAACCTAGGGCCTCCACAATTCCAGAGATCTCGGCTATTGCGGACTACGCCAGATTGAAAGTGATCGCTGCAGAAGACAAGCCAGATACAATACAGGAATTCCCTCCAAACAAAAAGGAAGGCTTTTTCCCCATGATACAGTCTCGCCACAGCAGGCGCCCAGTCTTCACTGCAGAGACACCAGAGCGACAGGCGGTGAGTAGGAAGACAGTGTCGAAAGAGCCAGAACCAAGCCCCAAAGTGAACAAGGAGCCCAAAAGCCTGGTGTTTTCAACCATGGAACAAGACCACAAAAGGACTGGAATGTTTAAACTGAGGGAAAAAGAAAATGTGCTTTCAGATGTCAAAACAAAAGACAAGGCAGACGATGATAAAATGCCTACACAAGATACTACAGGGACTCCCCAAGCAGGGGCGGAGGACTTCCAGTATTGGTCACGGGACACAGCCAAAGATGCAGATCCAACGTTGAGTTCCTCTGCCAATATCAACCAAACAAACAGATCTTTTTCACAGCACTCAGCTCAGCCTGACAACTTCACTACGACCGAAAGACCCCAAGGGGGTGAAGTATTTACTGAACCAAGGACAGTGCCACAGGTGGATAACAATTCACATCAACAAGCCATGTTTGGGAAAATGTTCAACAGAGAGCAGAACCAAGGGGACAGAAGCAATGCAATAGTGAGCGAGGCAAAATCCAAAGAGAATGAGGAGGCAATGGCAGCCAAACAGAGACAGGAAAATAAGATAATTCAACAGATTAACGAGGAGAGGAGAGCCACTCTGGAGAGCCAGAAAAGAGAAGCGAGGAGAGCCAGAGAGAGGGAGGCCAGAGCTGCTAGGATCGAGGAGGAAAGGAGGGAAACCCAGAGAGAAGCAGAAAGAATAGCAGAGGAGGAAAGAACGGCACAGTTGCTCAAAGAGAAAGCCGCTCAAGAGGAGATGGAGAAGAAAAGAGAGGAGGAGAAGAGACTGGCTGAAGAGGAGAGGAGAAAGAAAATAAGAGAAGAAGAAAGGAGGAAGAAGGAGACAGAAGAGAGGATCGCTGCCCAGATCCAGGAGGAGATGAGGAGGGCGAAACAAAGGGAGGAGGAAAGACGTGTGCAAGAAGAAATGGCACGAGTAGCAAAGGAAGTGGAGGAGAAGAAGAGGGACAAGCGCAGAGAGGAGGACAGGAGGGTCGCTCAGATACAGGAGGACAGGAGAGCCGCCCAGGTTGAGGAGGAGAGGAGGGAGAGGGAGGAGGAAATGGCCCGGGCAGAGGAAGAGAGGAGGGCAAAACACAGAGAGATAGAACAGAGGATAAAAGAACACGAGGAAAGGAGAGCTGCAAAGCTGGAAGAGGACAGAATGAAAAGAAAACAAGAAGAGGCTCACAGGCAGGAGGAAAGACAAGGGGACATCAGAGGGTTGCCTGCACCGATTGAGGCAGACCGGCCTTCGCAGAAGGTGGAGCAGGAGGGAGAACAACCTCCTCCACAGATGGAGCCCAGAAAAGCAGCTCTGCTGATGGACGCTCTGCAGTACTACGCAATCAGCTCCTCGGCGAACTCCAGGGATAAACATCCATGCTCCCCTGTGACTCCCCGGAGAAGAGCAGAGCCCACCAAGCAGGCGTCCACCCCAGACGAGTCTCTCAGCAGTCCTCCAGCCCCGTCCTCCCCGGCTCCGGTTCCCCCCCGCTCCACCACCTCGTCCCCCGCCCCGGGACCCAAGCCTACGATGTTCAGGGTGAAGGACAACACCTTGAGAGCCTCCTCGCTGACCAAGTCGGTCAAGCCGCGCCTGCACAAGAGCTTCGGCGAGGACTTCAGGATTGGCTCCCCGCTGGCGGAGTGGAGGGGATCGGACAGAGCCGAGGAGGAGCAGGACAGAGCGAGACGCAGCACTGGAACACCCCTCCATCAAGACAGCGTCAGCAGGTCTTACAGACTCCCTGGTGTGAAGGAGTCACCACCTGCACAGCCACAGCCACCGTCGTTGGTGCCGGAGCCCCGGGCCCCTCGTGCAGAACACCGGCCCTACTCCCGGAGGAGCATGGCCCCGGACGAGGAGGAATCTCGCTCCTGCGTCAGCAACATGTCCGAAGACGTGGAGAGCTTTGCCACCAGTGTGGGGGACCTGTCTGATTTCAGGGGCTTCTGCGACTACGACAGGCCCGAGTCGGCGTGCAGCTTCAGCAGCGACGTGGCCCGCTCCCTGGGGAAGCCTCCGTCCGTGCCGCCCAAGAGCGACAAGGCTCTGAAGCGGGCGCAAAGGCTCACCACACGGAGGATAAAGAAGGGGTTGATGAAAACGTCAGAAGAGGGCCCAGTTGCAGAGGAGAACCCGCTCCACTCAGCCAGTAGTTCCCCCTCCAGTGCCAGTGAGCTCCGATCCTCCTACCACCATGCCCGGGCTTCTCCTCACTTCTCTGCTCCTTTCTCCCTAACCCACGCCCCGGCATCGGCCTCTAGCGCTCCCTCCCCCCACGCCGAGATGCTCGCCGCTTATCGCTATTCCCATGCCTCCCCTCACGCCACTGGCCCCGTCACCTCCCCTCACGCTACCCTCCCTGTCTCCACCCCATTCGCCTCAGCTCACACCACCGCCGCCGTCTCTCTCCCCGTGCCCTCCCCGCATGTCAGCGCCCCCGCGTACCCACCCGTCGCCTCCCCTCACCGCTCTCCTGCCGTCTCTATCCCGACGGCCCCTAAGACCATAGCCAGTACTCCCTCTTCCCCTGTTCTCCGCAGGCGCGCCGCGGTGACCCCGGTGAAGCAGTACCACGTGGAGCCCGGCTACACCCAGTCCTACCCGCTCACGCAGCCCAAGGTGCTCCAGGACCCTGGGTCCGGTCAGTACTATGTGGTTGAGATGCCTGTTGAGGTCAAGACCAAGACCTTCTTCGACCCCGAGACCGGCAAGTACGTCCAGCTGAACGTGCGCCAGTCGGCCCAGGGGGGCTTCCAGGCCCCGCCCCAGCACACAGCCTATCAGCAGTCTCGGATCCCCCAGCCCCAGCTGCATGTCCAGGCGCTGCCTCAGGTCTACCCCCAGGTGGCCACGCCCGGGAAATCCTTTGTGGTGTACCCGGGTTATCCCCCGGGTCGACAGTCCATGCCCGTGTCCACGCTGCCCCCCCAGAGGTCATATTCGGGAATGTCCCTCCCTGAGATGCTGCCTCACCCCGTGCAGTCTGCCAGGGAGGGCCAGAACAATAGCTATCATGGTTACAACTCGGAGGAAACTCCTTATATGGACACGGCCTATGAGACGGACCCGATATGTGACACAAACAAAGTCAACCATGGTGGCTATGAGAAGTATCCAGAGGCGGACACAAACAGCCATCTTCAGGAGGGGCCCCTGGGGTATGAGAAAGATACGATACCAGCCCAGTCCAGCCAAGAACAACGTGACATCATAACCATGAGTGAGCTGGAGGACTTCATGGATGTGTCCGATTGGTGAGGGGAGAAAATAGAAAGGCTAGGTTGCAGAGGGTTTACTTGTGTAAAGAGAGAGAAGAGTTATTAAAATATATAATCCATGAAGTATTTTTCACATAGAGTAGCATACACAGCAGCTTTACCACGGCTGAACAAATAAAGATATATGCTAAAATATTAAAGTAAAATACATGAGAGTATGTATTTTGAATATATATTTGATTACGTCATATGGTTTTATATGTGACATCTGCAGTTGCAAAGGGCCTCTTTGGTTGTTTCTCTTTTACTTTGAATGAAAGGTCCTGTAAACTGCTGTTGAACTGCTGCTGTTATACAGTTTGGATGGCTAAAGTGTACAAATTGTGTTACAGAAATGTTTACCATTCCATTTGATTTCTTTTGTTTGTGTTTGTGTTCCACGTGAGACACTCAGCATTTCTCTCATACATCTGAACAGGGTGTGTCCACGCCACTGAGAAGAGGTCTGTCGTGAAACAACAGCGGACAAATGGGATGTTGTCTATGTACAGTGTTCACTCAGAGGGATAGACACGGGCACAGTGCTCCTATACACTGACTGTTACTTTAATGATCTGCTCCTGTAGGTACATGTGCACCATCGGCACCCTCATGATCTTGTGTCATGTTTAGATCCATGTGTTGTGCTGCACACCTTGTGAAACCATCGCACACACGCAACTGCATCACATCGATTTGTTTGTTGTCGAAATGACACGGTTATGAAAGGAGTTAATCAAGGCTGTTTTAAGGTTTCATTTCACAAATATATTGTCTGTTTCTCAAGTGGGAGTCGTCTGAGAAGCTTCTGCCGTGCTGTGGAACAGTGTAGTTTGACGTTTGTAGGCAAAACAATTAAGGCCCCCTTTTTCAGCAAATCCTGTCTGTGCACC
>NC_140277.1:5653247-5718247 GCF_964030765.1 Micromesistius poutassou
AGTGACAGTGATGAAAAGTAAAAGCTATTTGAGGTAATATTAAGAGTTGCGAGGGAGGAGTAGATTGTGTATTGTCTGAATAGTGTATTGGCTGGTGTTTTTTGTTCCACTGCCTGCACAAGGGTACCGAGTTTGATTCCCAATGTCAGCTACTCATAAAAGTATTAGTTACTTTAATATGTTGTGTCTGATGTCTTCACATGTCCAATTCAATTCTGCATATTAAAAAATCTGATTACCATGAGGTCTATGTCAAAATTGTATCTACTTACATGTTAAGTGCACTTCATTTTAAGTACTACATAATCCAGTAAGACTTGGATACAACTTATTACCTTTGTACTGGGAGTCAAACACTACACATGTGTTTAGTATGCTTCCTCATATATTTTGCATATTTGACATACCTTGGTATCTGTAAGAAAAGGTAAATTTGCTTTGTATGGGAACAAATATAGATGTCTAAAAACTAAAAAATCTAAAATATAGACTAGTCTAATTTACGTTGAAAAATAAACGGCTAGGCATTAGGGTTTGATTTTAGGGTTTTGCTTTAGGGTTAAGTTTAAGGTTGGGTTTTTCAGGTTTGGTTTCAGGGCTATCTATCCAGACTGACCTCATTAGTTCAAGATGTAAATGTGTTCAGAATGCCTAATGAGACTTTCTCACTTTTTTATGAGATATTTCTAAATGGTTTGTCAAATTGGTCCGTGGGACATTAATAGCCCCCTGTGACCAAAGAAATTCCAATATTGTTGGACACCTGCTTCTATGTGTATGGCTAATACTGTGAACTCTGGGCCTCACCCTAACTCTGTACTATTTTCATTGAAAGTAAACTCCTTTTACTTTTCTCAGCAAAATGTATATTCAAAATGTATAATTACTCGGAAACCAGCGAAATAGGCCTAGCACACATACTGGACCAATACCCCAACAATAAAACTGTGGGAGATATATTCCACAAATCAGGCAGAATAATACAAATACAATCATAAAACAACAGTGTTTGCCTTGCAACCACACTTTAAAAATTCGCCTTGTCTGGCGTATACAAGGCAATGTCTCACTTTGGAAGCCACACAACCTCAGGAATCTCCGACATGCATCAACCACAAATGCAGAAACACAAGACTGTGTGGCCAATTGTAAAAAAAAAGAACTACGAAACAAAGCTAAAACTGTCAACCATGGAACCCCTCCGTTGTCTGGAGTTCCCAAAACGAAGGCAACACAGTCTCTGCTGTGGACGGCCCTTCTAGTTTCCGTGGATACAGGCTGATCTCCGATGCATGAACTCGAAAGCCGATCACGCCGCCTAATGGATGAGCCATCCTTCGCTCATTTTTCCTTATTAGTGGACCACAAAGCACTCTGCTAGCTCTGGTATATGAATTCTTCCAACAAAGACAGACTGTGGAGACCTCAAAGACACTGCGCTCTATCTTTAGTTTTTATGACTTTCCGTACTTCGCCATGGCTTTAAGAACATGTCCATTTCTGTTCCTATTGCTGAACGCTTTGGAAGATAAGCAAGGAGCTGAGGAAATGTTAACTAGCTATTATTTGTTGTATAAATCTCTTGTTGTCACTGGTCTATGTGGTCCATGTACAGCCAACTTTGATAAGCACAATGTGTCCATCCATCTGTCTGGATTGAGAGCAGCAACCTGAGAAGATCAAACAAACATGTGGGAATCACAGAGCCAGGGAGAGATACAGTATGAACCATAGAGCCAGGGAGAGATACAGTATCAACCATAGAGCCAGGGAAAGATACAGTATGAACCATAGAGCCAGGGAGGGATACAGTATGAAGCATAGAGCCAGGGAGGGATACAGTATGAAGCATAGAGCCAGGGAGAGATACTGTATGAACCATAGAGCCAGGGAGGGATACTGTATGAACCATAGAGCCAGGGAGAGATACAGTATCAACCATAGAGCCAGGGAGGGATACAGTATGTACCATAGAGCCAGGGAGGGATACAGTATGAAGCATAGAGCCAGGGAGGGATACTGTATGAAGCATAGAGCCAGGGAGAGATACTGTATGAAGCATAGAGCCAGGGAGAGATACTGCTTCAGCCATAATGAAAATCCGGCTTCAGAGTTGTAGCATGCACAACATGTTTCACAATAAAGTAGTGTAAATGTTACTCATCACAATCATTAAGAATGACGTCATGTCATAAATACAACAAAAATGTGTTACAAATATCAGATAATAACCTTTTCAATCACTTAAGTACTGAATGACATTATATTGCCAAAACAATCTACTCTGAAAAGCCATCACTAATTTTTATATTATATATAAATTAATATTTCATTTCTGCATTAAAAGCTCATTATGGGGGGCAAAGGGTTAAGTATAGGATTTGATGTTCTGTCTCCTCAACCTCCAAATGCCCCTTACTCAAAACCAAGTCATCAGTCACTCTCTTGCCTCACCTGATTACATGCTTATCATATGCTATATTAATGTTCCAACAACAAACAGAAATTGGACAATGCTAAAATAATTTGTACAATAGGTACAATACTATGTGTGTGTGTGTGTGTGTGTGTGTGTGTGTGTGTGTGTGTGTGTGTGTGTGTGTGTGTGTGCCTATGTGTATGTACAGTTGTGGAATTCATGGTATTCATGTTAACCCGTGGGGAGGCGTTGTCTGGTTAGTTTCTTGTTTGTTTTTCGTGCCATTAATCAGACAACACTCATTTACAAAAAGGAAATCCTTTACTTGGATGTTGCACTTCTATCTCTGACATGCTGTTATACATTTAATCACACACACACTAAGGGTAGAATAGTTTACATAAGTTAATGCAGATATAAGAATTATAATGGAGCATTCGTATAGTGGTTAGGGTTGGTAGGTTAGGGTTGGGGTTTTAGGGTTAGGGATGACCCTGACACTATTAAATAATATATAAATGACATGAGCACAATTAGTAAACATGAACACCATTAGTATGTTATTACTAAACACATTAATTCACTGTTAATAAACTGTTAGTTAATGGCTATCACTGCATTACCTAATGGTAATGAATGAACCCTTACTGTAAAGTGTTACCATTGAGTGGCTGGTTCCTCCACAGTGAGTGTCACCCTGGAGGAGGGCAGCAGAGACGGGGTGCTGCGTCTGGTCTCAGGTACGACTCCCGGCGCTCCCTCTCACATCTGTTTCATTTCACACTCGTGTTTTAGACCGCTGTGTGTGTTTGTGTATTCAGGCTGAACTGCATAGTGTGCCGTGGCCGTTGACCCGAGTGTGTGTGTGTGTGTGTGTGTGTGTGTGTGTGTGTGTGTGTGTGTGTGTGTGTGTGTGTGTGTGTGTGTGCATTAGATTTGTATCTGTGCGCCGTGCTGATCTGCTGCCTGGGCCTCCTGTCCATCTTCTTGTTCACGCTGGTCCTGGGCTGCCAGCACCTCCTCAGGAGGAACCATAGACTCAAAGGTACGGCTCCTCCTCTCCTTCTGGAACCTCACACTCCCTGCTTTTTCTTGTTTGCATTATGCTTGATAGCAGCTTTTGGTTTGGTTTATGGACACTGAAGACAGACACTTGGGTTAAGGGAGACAGGGAAACACATTCCGATTTGGGGATTAAATAGATAACTGCAATCCAAAGCAACTTACTTAAGTGAGGCTGTTAATGAAAGGTGCCTTAGGCTGACAAGTGCGATTGAGTTTGTTGACCGTGTCGACTTCCTCTGCTCCTTTCCTCCTACAGCCAGCTACCTTCTGGTCAAGTGTCCGGAGAGCAGGTGAGCGCCCCCCCCCCAAATCCATCCACGTGTTCCACCTGCAGGTTTAAATCAAACCCACCCTGTTTCGTTCCGTCCACCATCCTGACAACAAGCCCTCCTCTGTCGACCCTCAGCTCTGGGGAGACGGTGACCGACTCCACCTGCTCCTCCAGCTCCTCTCCCAGGACCCAGAGGAAGGAGTCGATACGCACGCCTCACAGCAGGGCCCGGCCCAAAGCCACAGCGCAGATGCCTCCCAAGGCGGAGGATCCACCGCTGCCCCCACCGCACATGCTGATGAAAGGTAAAAGGGTTAAATGCACTTTAACGTTGGATGCTTGTTTAATGTTTATTCCGATAGCAGTGACCGATGCTCGTCTGGGGTCTGATTTATGACAGCTGGAGTAGAAACAGGTATCGGGTATCAGAGGTTATGGCCCGAGAGATCAATTTACCTGTCAATAAGGCTAAAAGAAATACAGTGGTTTTATATTCTGCACTGCTCGTCCAAGGGAAACAACTGAACGTCGACTCAAGTTGTCCATAGGAGGAATGGAATGACATGCAATATCCCCAGCCTAATGTAATTGTAGTCCTCCACCCAGACAGTATAGTTATGGAAAACTCCATATTGGCAGTGAACTGCTGGAATGTTTGAATGGGAGAGAAACTGTTAGAATAATACAGCAGGACAACTGGCCATGCATTGAGAGAATTAAAGTCAACACAGGCTCCAGAAAGTGGAATGATTTGGAGAGAAATGCAATGACGCGTACCTTTATATATTATTGCATATTCTATGCAACACAAGCAGATGACAGTTGAGCATTTCAATCCGCTACAGTCATCCTCTCAAGGTGGTTGTTTGTACGTTGACGTGGGTTTTGTGTGTTCCAGGTCCTGTGACTCAACAGAGGCCTCGCAAGCCCAGAAGACTAAAGAACCAAACCAGGAGATCCAATCCCGTAAGACCACCGTTCACCCACACCATCAGCCAATCAGAACCTCTGTAAAAACTATCCCTGCATAAGACTGCTCACTAGGTTACACTGTAAACAACGTAGATTCTGGATTCAATCTCTGGGCTATAAATGTATTATAGAATATGTGTCTTATGTGGACGATTTCGTTTTTTGTAACATTGGGGAACTCAATGCGATGAATTTGTCACACAAGTTGTGTTGAAGTACGCTCTCATTATAATTCAAGTGATCTCATTGTATGTGATTAGAATTCTCTTTTCCCACCACATGCATGTTGGTTCACTGTTTAATTTTAACGCGTTGGACACACACTTCCTCTCAAAGAACTTCTCTGCAAGCACTGGAACATAATGGATTAACACTCCTGTTATATGGAAGGCAGTACTGGTAAAACAAAAAGGTCTGAAAACAAGACTATCATTAGGAACATTCTTTCCACAGGGACAGAATAAATGTTTACGTTCTGATGTAGAACATTTCTCCCCCGTCTCTTCTTATCACCATGCCTTTCCCTTCTCCCTCACTCTCCCTCTCTGGTTCTCTCTCTCTCTCGTGCTCTCTCTCTCTCTCTCTCTCTCTCTCTCTTACTATTTTGCTCTCTCCCTCTCTGCCAATTCTCTATCCTATCTCTCTTTTTATATCTCTCACTCTTCTCTCTTGCTCATTTCTCTCTCTCTCTCTCTCCCTCTCTCTATCAATCTTTCCCATTTTCTCTCTCTATCTCTCTCTCTCTCTGTCTATCGCCCATTCCTCTCTCTACCCCTCCCTCTGTCTCTCTCTCTCTCTCTCTCTCTCGCTCTCTCTCTCTATCTCCCCCTCCTCTCTCTATATCTCTTTATGTCCCACCCCCATTCCCCTCCCCCCTCTCTCTCTCCAGCAGAGAGACTACCAGGAGGACAGTCTGACGTACGCAGAGTTGGAGCTGGTCAGACCACGCCCTGAGCCCCCCGTCTCCACCCCAACAGGCCCGGCGGAGGCCCCCAACCCCACCCCCACCACCTCCAGCGCCACCTCCACCATCATCACCACCATGGACACCAACACAGACACTGTGTATGCTCAGATTCTCTTCCAGGAGAAGCAGTTGTAATCACATGTTCATGTTCATGTGACATCATCATCATCATTATCATCATGAAGGGTGGAGATAGGAGTCTGGTGTTTGTGGTTCTCCTGGTGAGGCCACTGGTTCTAGATATATCTACACCATGAAATCTGCTGACATTCAAAAGACTATTTATGAAATAATGCAGCATTTGGCTTTCCTTCCTTCATTCTTTCCTTCTTTACTTCCTTCCTGTCTTCCTTGCTTCCCTCCCTCCCTCCCACCTTTCTATGTCTTTCATTTCTTTCCTCTTTTCCTTCCTTCTGAAAGCTCTGCTTGGACAGAGCGGTGCTGTTTTGCGGCTGCCCTTCATTCGCTGCAGTTTGAGTTGGTTTTATAAGTCCATTGTTTTGGGGGGTCCTCTTGTTGTCGTCCCTCCAGCCTGCGTGCCAGATGTTTGGGTGTTCTGGAATGCTGTTCCAGTGATTAGTTCCAGTAAAACGTGGCTGCACAGAGCCACGACAGACTCCAAACTCATCACCCCTGTCACAATCCCACCGTCCTTCTGAAAGGGTTTTTAATTTTTTATTTTTCAAACCTCTTGAATTATGTACATAACTTTAACACTAAAGCGAATAAAGAAATATTATTGGTTGTATACAGATATATATATATAGATATATATCCATCTCTCCATGAGCAAAACAAACTATTGTTATTATCCCTTTGCAAAGTGACCTGCATGTAGGGAAAAGATGTGTCAACATCACGCCACCGCAGACACGTCGCTTCATGAGAATTAGAATTCTGCAGGCGGGTGCGCGTCCCACTCAACTGCCCCGCGAAAGGTCAGGGGTCGAAGCCATTCTGTGAAGGTCAGTCTGTGAAAAATGGAATGAAGTTGAAAGGTGTGTGGAGAGGAGAGAATGATGTTTGTCCATTGCACACTCCTTATGGCAGTGGGAGGATAGAGAGAAATAAAGAGAGGGGCGAGAGAGAGAGAGAGAGGGTGGGGGAGACAGAGAGAGGCTATCATTACCCACACACACACACACAATTCAAACTCACTGACTAGGATGAACCCGCTAATGACTGCATTTACTCAAATTAGACTAATTGTAATTGTGCTTAATAATTAGCTTTACAGTGTATTATAATTGGGTTAGGCTACAAGATGGTTCTGCCTAGGTGCAATAATTTATTTGATTTAATTATTCTGAGCAACCCCGACGGCTTGACATTTCATATCGTAAAGAGCGACCATGTGGAGAGAATGGAGATGGCCGTTGTCTTTAGAGAAGGTCACCGCTCGCTCTCCGGGAAAATTATGAGCACCATTTTCCACTCTATTAAGCCACTCCACTTAGCACAATTAGCTGCACACACAGAGGTTAAAGAGAGGGACCTCTGCCTTCATGAGAGAGCGAGCAACGGTGCACATAAAGAGAGAGAGAGCGGCTTCAGATGACTTAATGCCAAACTATCCCGCCTCGTATTTACTCATATAGATGCACAGATGAGTGTTTGGACTTCATTCGGTAAGCGGTTAACAAGATAAGCAAGGGGCGGGAAAAGGAAAAAAGGGAGGAAGTGGATGCTTGTCTTCATAAAGGCCACAAGAATGTGTTACCCACGGCAACGGCGATGATTACGGGATCATGTTTGATTTAGTTTCGGAGGGATTTGGGTTGTTTTGTGTGGTCAGAAATACCGCACAGAAAACAGGGGGGAGGGAGGGGGGTGGAGTAGGGGGGGCGGACCTGTTAAAGACATGTTTGTGAAACATCAACAACAAAAGGCAACGAGTAGTTTGAAGCACATTTCATAAAAAGTTGATTTACTACAAATGACCTCCCAAGACTAAAAGGAAAAACATGTTGCAGAGAACAAGAGCTGGAGGGCATAAACATTTCCCCTGATGTCTCTTGAATCTCTTGTGCCACATGTGAGTCACATGTGATGACAACTACAAGCTAAACCTATCATGCCAAGTTATGCCAAGACACAGAGGCCTTTTGTCCAGGAACGGTCAGGATTTCAGAAGAGGAAAAATAAGATAATGCAGCCCCAGGATCAGCAATTACTTGGTTATTTGTAGTCCCTATCGAACTTGTACATCAGAATGCATCATGGGATTTGTTGTTGGTGACACCCCTTCCATTTGAGAGGACTCAAGAGAGTTGTAGTACTGTTAAGTCCTAAATTAACCTAGGCTATTAAAAAAGTGTTTTTTGCAATGTCTCGCATGAGAAACAAGCAAGACGTGGCAAACACAACAATGTCTTCCCATAATGACAACTCATTTCACGATTAATTATCAATGACCAAAAAAACATTGCCACCAACACAATAACTAGCATCCCAATGCTTTGTTCCAAAAGGCAGGCGTCAGTGCGACGTGTGAGGTTGTGATGTACAAGCCTTATACGGAGAGTAGTACATTTAGCTGAGCGTTCTGTGGTTTTCTGAAGAATTTAGAAAGGAGAAGTATATAGGAAAAACATAATGAATGGGGAGGTCATGAGACGAAACTGTGACGATAATGTATCATAGGTTATGCTAACTATGCTAAGTCTGTGATAAAAACAGAGAGTGATTGTGTAGAAGTACGCAGTGAGTGAGCGTCACATGCTAGCCAGCTGTCTGAATATGGGCCATGTGTTATCATAGGAGAGGGTTTCTCGGCCAGACTGGACAATGTTACTATGTTACTATGTTAGCTTCATCAAAGTCTGTTTCAGGAGAACCCAGATTTAAGTCAAATGATTTAACTGTTGAACAAATCTGTTACACTTGAGTCACTTAAGCTGATTAAGTCAAGTCCAATCAAGATTTATTACAATTTTTTTAATTCCATTATTTACAAATATATAAACAGAATTAAATATCAACATGAGCACAATACTTGTGTGATCAACTTTTCATTTAAGAATTAAAAATAAGACATTACAGATATTCTATATTGTTCTTGTTATCTGTGCATAGAACATATACTGTGCTTAATATTACATAATATCCTCTGCTTCAAAGCCCTGATTGCACAGCATCGTTTCAGGGATTCACATTTTAATGTACCCAATATAAAACAATATAATAATATAAAAGCCCTCATTGGACAACACACGCATACACCCACACAAAACACACCCACACACACGCACACAAAACACACGCACACGCACACAAAACACACGCACACGATCCTGAGGTTCTGAGAACACTGATATTGTGATGATTAGCGGGGAGGTATCTCCTCTCGCTCGGCGCGTGGCGAGAATAGGGGGGGGGGAGGGGGGAGTTTGATAAGGGCAGACGGATCAGAGAGTCTTCATCCTCTCACGAGCAGATCCAGGTGAAGACCCTCCCCCACGCGTCCCCGGCCAACAGGGTGGCGTGGCTCCTGCATCAAGTTAATTATAACCACAATAATGATCATCATAATGACCACAATCACCATCATAATCATTACAGTCTTTCAAAACATTTTAAACAACCGTTCAAACTGAATTATTTAAGTCACTCAAATTCACAGGAAAAATGGAAAATGAATAAAAAATACTAAGATAAAACCTTTTTATTCCCGGCAGAGAAATTCAAGAGCAAAAGAGTTAAAACAGGAACGGAAAATCAATGGAATATTAGCAATATATATATATCTTTGCAAAAAATATATATGAACGACTTCATTAATGAACAACTATCAAATAACACAGTAAAATAACATGGATCACACCGAGATCAGTCTTTGCCTTGGCTTGATGAATTCACCTTAATGTGCCTGCCTCTGCCTCTCTTGTTATGTTATATGCCTCTTCCATCAGCAGATCTAACTAAGTATTAGTATAAGTATAAGTATTAGGAGCGAGTGATGATGCGTGTACCTGGACATGGCCAGGGCGGTGATGGCCGGGTTGGGTTTGTTTCGGCGTCTCGTCAGAGTCTGACTGCGGTTGAGCTCGCGACACAGCACCAGATGTCTGCTCCAGCCGCCTCTCTGGCCCGGGCAACACACTGGGGAACCAAGAACAGAGCTTAGGGACTTAGGGACACACTCACACACACACATAGAGAATCACACAGACACAGCTGCACACAGACACAGACAGAAGTACACCCAGACACGAACACACACATCCACTTCTGTCACAGATTAGCATTTCAAGTCGGCAGACGTCAAATGTGACCCCTGCCCCGTTACAGAGGCAAAAGTTTCCCCTACCCCCGGAAACGCTCCACAATTATGCCAATTAAACGTGTTTATCAGTTGGTCAGCCCGCCAGTTTAAGAGAGAAAAATCCTTCCAATATACAGGCGGCGGTGTTGCGCAAACCACGCGTCCCAATGTAATTTGCCAAGTGTAATACTCTGGTGAGGTGACGTGGGGCTGTAACCAATGTATGCCAAATTGGATCTGGGTATTATTGCTTTCTAAATTACACACACACACACACACACACACACACACACACACAAGTGCACACTTGCACACACACACACACACACACACACACACACAAGTGCACAATCGCAAACACACACACGTCAGCAGAATTACTCATCAGTGTTTACTGCCTCTATGTTTAATAACTTTATAACAGCATAATTCCTGCTAGCCCTAATGCTAGCGAGGGATGTTGCAAGCATTAAAAAGATCCATCTAGCACCGCCACAACAACAACAACTAAAAGTCGTCAGAGACGGCCAAAGAACAAACCTCCCGTGTTGATATACTTAGCGCTTCTAAATAAACCCAATGACACAGTGATGGATTATGGATTTCACGTAAAAACACGGCCCCCTTTTATTAAAAAACAGCTTTCCCCATCTAGTATGAATGCACTATTGTTAACTACAAAAACAATAAATGAAACACGTGTATGCTGCGCGTGCGCACGTGTGTGTGTGTGTGTGTGTCCAGGCGGGTGGCGGTGCGTGCACCACGAGGCTGTGTGTGCTGGGCTGGGTATTACCGGCTCCATCCGTCTGCGGAGGGTGGAGGTCTGGCCCCGGGCACACACACGCCTCACCAGGACCCGGTAATTGTGTTGTTGTGTATTCTGTCCTCCACATCTGTATGAGGGACACACAACAGCAAGTAGGGAAATTAAGATATAGCACAACACGCCTGATCATGCACACACACGTGGACATGTGAGCCCACACACACACACACACACACACACACACACACACACACACACACACACACACACACACACACACACACACACACACACACACACACACACACACACAATACATCTCAAGTTAATAATATAGACAATAATGCCGTTTGTAAGCATTTCGTGTTTGACGCATAGGTGCATACTTATTTTATGATATAAACTGTGGTGTTGCACGCAGGTGCATGCACACGCGCACACACACATGTGCACGCACACACACACACACACACACACACTGCATGAGTGCACACATTCATATCTCCACAATCCATACGCTGCTATTTATATCTCGTTGGACATTCAAACTGGGACCTGAAAGACTAATACAAATATAATGAGGTCAGTGTTCGGACGCGGTGGCACCGATCTCTGCTGAGAGGGGAAATGGATTCGTTCAGCAAAAACAGGATCCAGGACAAACTTAACAACCTCCTCCTAAGACAACCAAGGGGCCTTGCCAAGCACACACACTCACACAGAGAGAGACACACACACACACGCACACGCACACACACACACACACACACACGCGCGCGCACCCGCACAACGCCATCGGCGCTGCCTGTGATGACGGCGTTCCGGGCGTCCCACTCCTGTCTCTGCGTGAAGCCCACACACAGGATGTCCCCCAGGGGCCGGCAGGACGTGTCCACGTGGGACAGCAGCTGGCCCTGCATGGTCCACAGGTAGAGCACCGCCCCGGCGCAGGAGGCTATCTCCCCCTGGAGGGGGGGGGGGGGGGGGGGGACACGGGCGGGCGTGAGTGGATGTATGCATTTGGCTGCAGATTGACGTGGGGTTTGATTCATTGACACGCGCCAATACACACGCAACCACACAACCCCTTGATGCGCTTGTGAAATGATTCAATATTTTTTTAAATCATATCACAATTATTGTCGTCATCGTCGCAATCAGAAGCAAGATAGGTGGAGTGTGATGGAGAAAGAGAGAGAGACAAAGACATGGAGCGCAGTAAGAGTATAAGAGAGAGACCGAGAGCGAGGGAGTGAAGATAGAGTGAGAGAAGGAGAGAGCGTACAAATAACATAGAAAAAGAATAATAGAGAGAGAAAAGGAAAGCTATAAGAGACGACAGGAGAGAGAAGAGTGTGCGAGAAGTGAGTGACGACTGAGTGGAAGACAAGCGGTAGAGCGAGCATGAGCCTGATAGAGGGAGCAAGCGGTAGAGAGAGCACGAGCCCAAGAGAGGGAGCGAGCGGTAGAGAGAGCATGAGCCTGATGGAGGGAGCGAGCGGTAGAGAGAGCACGAGCACGCGCGAGAGAGAGCGAGCGGTAGAGAGAGCACGAGCCCAAGAAGAGGGAGCGAGCGGTAGAGAGGGCGTGAGGGAGCGAGGGCGGGGCTCACCGTGAGCTCGTTGATGGCGAGCGCCGAGACGGCGGCGGCGTGGCCCGCCAGCTGGGCCACGTAGCCCAGCTCCGCCAGGTCCCACAGGATGGCGGTGCGGTCGCGGGACCCGCTGACGATCACCCCGTAGCCCCGCGACACGGCCAGACACGTGACCGCAGCCGTGTGGCCGTACAGAGGCTGCACACCAACGCAGAGAGTGTAGAGTGATGAGGTGTGAACACACACACGCACACACACACACGCACGTGCGTGCGTGCCTGCTGAAGCTTCTTGTGAGAGAGTTTGTCCACACACACGTACAGCTCAAATGTACTTGCTTAGGCATCATACAAGTTTGTACACACACATACACACACACTCCAAGTCAAAGTCTTTTGTAAATTGAATTGTCCACACACACACACACACACGCGCGCAAAGAGAGAGACCCACCTGCCGCAGCTTCATGTGTGTGAGCTTGTCCCTGGCGAGCCCCAGGTCCCACACACACACCACCGTGCTGGTTCCCGCGGTGACCAGCGTGCCGGGGTCAGGGCAGGCGGCACAAAGCGTCTCCCCCCAGTCACACAGACGTTCACACACTGCAAAGGTCTGGAGAGAGGCACACACACACACACACACACACACACACACACACACACACACACACACACACACACACACACACACACAGTCATAAGAACGATCTGTCTCTATCTGTCTGGGAATAATTCGGGATGCATTGATGTGAAAATGTCATTATCGACGACATTATCGGTGCTGCAATTGATAAGCTACTGTACGACAATACCAATATTATTATTTAAAAAAAATCTCCTAATGAGACGATGTCGTTGTGATGCCAACAAACAGTTCCCCTTTCCCCACATAAACACAGAGAAAAAAAAACAGGAATATTCTGTATTAACCTCGTAAAGTTTCCACACCATCTACCAAGAGGACGTTGCATACGGATACCTCCTGATGCACGTCGTTGTGACGTACGTGCACACTGCCCCGACCCTAGTCCCAGCAGGGTACCCCTCTGAGTGGGAACCGTCCTAACCCTCGTTACGGAGCCCCGTGCCCCAGTGCACCTTATCCGTGGCGTAGTTGCCGAAGGCGCAGCTGTTGTCGGGGAAGCCCCAGCTGAAGCAGCAGCTCCAGAGAGGACACACCAGCAGGCGCTTCCTGTCCAGCACCAGCACCTCCTTCTCCAGACACACCATCTGCCCTACTGGGCCCTTCTGCAACTCTGCGGACGGGGACTAAAGTCAAACATATATACACTAATGTACAGATGATACAGAGTGCCGCTAAAGTTTTTGTGCGTTTTGTGCATTGTTGTGGATTTGTCATGTAAAAAGGGGGGAATTAGGAATTCGGCCATTAAAAAAGTTGCGGTGTGAAAAAGCTTTGTGAAGCGAAGAGATGAAGAGCCGTAGAGGCGGGACGGGTGGGGGTGGGGGGGGGGGGAGTGTGTCCTCATTCCCCCTTCACACCGCCTGAATAAACTTACCTGCTCAAATAGAAGTAATTGCTCTTCAAAAGCATCACGTTAAAGTGTTTGGAAGCTCGGCCCAGAGAAACTTGGGAGGAGGAGGATTTCATTAAATTGACCACCAAAAAATGGCAATTAAACAGAGATCCCCCCCACACACACACACACACACACACACACACACACACACACACACACACACACACACACACACACACACACACACACACACACACACACACACACACACACACAGACGTGGCCTTAGGGGACACTAACATTCTGGACAGCAGAATTGTGTGTCTGTGTGTGTGTGTGTTTGTGTGTGTACAGTATGTGCATGTTTGTGTGCGAGACTGTAATTGCACCTGTAATTGACCTATTCACGCAGAAAAGGGACAGAAATCATTATGTCCCCATCGCTGCCGCAGCCTCTACTCCCCGCCACCACACCCCCTTTCCTATTCATCTCCATCTGCTTATTGATCAGATCAGACAGTCAAAAGATTTAATAGGAAATGTAATATGCAGGAATCTCTCCCCGAGCATGCACAGATTCATCACCTCTCGCTCAGTGGGTCTTCAGGGATATTGAGATTATTAAGTAGAGCTCAGCGCGCCAGTCATCTCCATATTGTACTGTGTTCCATAACACCCAGCACACACACACACACACACACCTCCACCTAAACCCTTACATTAAATTCATGTGTGGACAAATTCAGTGTCCCGTTTTTAAATGGCTCCCGGAAGACTTGAAGAACGACATTTGTATATTTTCGTGTGTGTGTGTGTGTGTGTGTGTGTGTGTGTGTGTGTGTGTGTGTGTGTGTGTGTGTGTGTGTGTGTGTGTGTGTGTGTGTGTGTGTGTGTGTGTGTGTGTGTGTGTGTGTGTGTGTGTGTGTGCATGCCTATGTATGTGTGTGTGTGTGAGAGTAATGTCATTTGTTTGAAATAGAACACTTACTAAAATACTATAAAAAAGAAAAAAGAGACTGACCCTAATGGATTCGACTGAATTTGCACCAAAACTCTCTCAGCAAGGGAAAGCCCCTTCATTAGGCAATACGCTGTTGTAATTCACTTTAATTAGACCGGCCCTTTTTAAAAAAAGGTTGTTTTAATTTCCAGACCCCTGTGTGTGTGCGTACGTGTGTGCGTACGTGTGTGCGTACGTGTGTGCGTACGTGTGTGCGTACGTGTGTGCGTACGTGTGTGCGTACGTGTGTGCGTACGTGTGTGCGCGCTGCTGTATACCCTCCCCCCGTCGTCTTGTTTACCTTTGAACGGCTGGGCGGGGGTCTTGAGCTTCTCGGGGCTGAAGAAGAAGGGAGGCGGGTGGGCCGGCGGAGACGTCTCCTTCTTGGACACGCAGCGGGGCGGGTGGGGCTTGCTGAAGAGCTGGGGAGGTTGAGGGATGACTTACAGTATTTACCATTGAGGCGTTTGGCAGACGCTCTGGTCCACAGCACCCCAGTGATTACAGACACGTGTCCTTCAGGAGCACGGCGGGGTTAGGCTGCATGAAGGCAGGCTGACGACACAGAGGATCGAACCCCTGCACCTCTTGGATTTTAATTCAGCAAAATGAGTGTGACCCCAAATTGCAACAAATCGATTTAACCCCATCAAGTAGTGGAATAAAAAAGTATCATAAAATGCCTCATCAAACGTCTATACGTCTTGTACATTGTGACGTCACTCCCCCACTTCAGAAGAATAGTATATTATAGCATAGTATAGTATCGTGTATATATATATTGACGTTGATTTAGGATTTCAGAATACTACAACTCTCTCAGAATCACAAAAAGTGTCGCCTACAAAAAAATCCCATGATGCATTCTGATGTACAAACCCTATAGCTGATAGGTCAGCGATCTCTGTATCAGCGGACCCAACCATCAACTACATGTCCCACAGACTGTAGACAGACAGTGGCCCCCCTCCCACAGGCTGAACGAGAGGCCTCCTCTACCTGCTTGGGCACCTGGCCGAAGTTACTGACGTATCCCAGCATGGTGCTCTTGACGACGGGATCCAGCGGGGCCTCCTGCCCCCTGGTCCTCCGCTGGGCGTAGAAGTAAGGGTGGAAGGTGTTGAGGCTCTCCACTGCCGCCGGGCCCTGCTGACGGTGGCCGAAGATCAGGTCGATCCACAGGTGGAGGTGGGCGCTGACGTAGTCGCTCTCCAACGCCTGGGGCGGGGTGGGAGACAAGAGGCCGAGAGAAAGAGACAAGAGAGATAGTGAGTGACACAAGAGTGAGAGAAGATGGGGAGAGAAGATGAGAGAGAGAGAGAGCGAAAGCGAGAGAGAGAGAGAGAGAGAGAGAGAGAGAGAGAGAGAGAGAGAGAGAGAGAGAGAGAGAGAGAGAGAGAGAGAGAGAGAGAGAGAGAGAGAGAGCTGAGGCCGCTGCCACTCCAATCACTGTTTGAAGTTCAACTCGAACCCCTTCCATCAGCTGCATATAGTTTGAAACCAGCGCTCCATCTGTTATTAAAACCGAGATACGTAAACCATAACTCATGGAAAAAAAAAAGAACAGAAACAGGAAAAAAATGAAGAACTTTTCGTGTGAGCACACGTAGCCACCGATCCCGTTATTGTCGGCAGTGTATGATCTCGTGGCCAAAAGTCCATTTAAAAAAGTCCTGGGGGGCTGGAAGTTTAGGCAGCTGTGTTATGAGCTTACACCTGCATGTTTGAATCAAAGAATCATTTGGGGAGGTAAGTGAAGGAAAAGTGGCCATTATAACCGCTACTATCCTTAAGCCCGACCTTAATAACTTCATACTCAAATAACACAAAGATTAGGAGGAATAAAACCCAAGCAACAACAACATATTGGGCTCATAACTGGTGCATATTGTCCTGTGTTAATCTGCGTATGAGAGAGACGGAGAGAAAAAAGTTGAAAAGGGCTAATTTTGTGATAACGGGTGGTGGTATGAGTAGTTCAGTAGATTACAGACTGATAACCAATATAAGAGCCCAGGGTGGCACAGAACACACAAATAACATAAGCCTGGTTCTGATATGAGAACCAAACAAGCAATCAAAAAGACACAAAAAGACAATTACACAACACGTGTGTGTGTGTGTGTGTGTGTGTGTGTGTGTGTGTGTGTATGTGTATAGGGGGGGTATTTATAACAAAAGGACAACATTGAGCTTGTTAAACCAGAAACCGAAGAAAATAAATCGAGTTGCCTTTCCCTTGTCTTGAATGGTCTTGTTGTTCTCTCAGCAACAACTGGCAGCTAAAGCACGGACGTACAAACCCTCTCCCTTGACTTCCAGACGAGCTCCCCGTTCTCTATAGAGACAGTCAGTGGCTCTGAGAAGCTAATTCTCCCGTTGCAAGTCAGAGCGAGGTCCCTTTCAAAGAGGTCATGAATAGGCTTGATTTGGTACCCATAACCAGGGTGTATACAGGCTGTCTGTGACTGGGGGAGGGGGGGTGGGCTGCTGTCTCAACAGGGCGGAGACAAGCCTGTCTGTCTGGTGGTCATTACTATGCGTTGAGTCCGAGCCACAGTGTTGGGTGGTGTTGGGTGGTGTTGGTGGGTGTTGGGTGGTGTTGGTGGGTGTTGGGTGGGGTACAGACCTCTCGGTGGGCCCTGATGAACTCGTGGGGGTCGTCTTTAGCCCACGGGGGCAACACCACGTCTCCCAGAGCAGTGCCGTCCTCCATGCAGCCTGTAAACACACACACACACACACACACAGTAGACAGACAGACAGACACAAACACACAGACACAAACACACAGACAGACAGATACAGCATACATCCAATCACAGACACAGACACACACAAACAAACAGACTTACTTTATTACTTACTAATTATTATAACTCATTCCATTGACAGCTTTGTTAAACAGTTAACTTCTAAAATCCAACATTTATTATTTTGTGAATGTGTGTGTGTGTGTGTGTGTGTGTGTGTGTGTGTGTGTGTGTGTGTGTGTGTGTGTGTGTGTGTGTGTGTGTGTGTGCGTGTGTAGCGTCTGACCCAGCTGGATGTTGTTGGAGTTGGTCAGGAAGTCTGGCAGGTAGTAGAACTCTGGGATAAGCTCCCGGACGTCACCCATGTTGTCCTGGGAGGCCGACTCCCACTCCCAACGCACGCTGTGGAACATCCGCTCCGGGATGTCCAACCCTCCCTGGGGACCACACATCACCATCATCATCATCATCATCAACATCATCAACATCATCGTCACCATCAACATCATCATCATCGTCACCATCAACATCACCATCATCATCATCGTCACCATCAACATCATCATCATCATCATCATCGTCACCATCAACATCACCATCATCATCATCATCGTCATCATCAACGTCACCATCATCATCACATCATGATCATCATCACCATGGAGAGCCCAAAGACGGCATCATAAACATTCATCCAGTGGCGTCTAGCAACAGTGTGTCGCCATCTTTAGTCTTTTTACGCCTTTTAGTTTATGCATATTATGTAAGGAAGGCATATTTGTCCTGTGTTGCAAAGAAGCATTTCATCTTTCGCACCCAAAAAACAATGTATAATCCACGACGGAAATCTCATGAGGGAGAATGTAATTTGGGAGTAAAACAATTACCTCAATGAATGGAAATACTATATATACACAGAGTAGATTCTGTTAAGAGATGCAAATCTGGTTATGGATATTACTGCGTTCCCCTTTCTATGCTTCTGAGAAGGAAAAGACACGGGAATCGCAAAACTAACACAGTTATTGCTTTATTCTGACTATCAAATATGCATGCTTTTTTATTATAATCAATTGGATAGTGGATTGCAAATTGGTAACTTCTGCAAGATGATTCTTTTAAACGCTTTATATGCATCTCTTAATTATTTGCATAGATATTGAAATCCCTCTTTAATTCAGTTTTCTTCCCAAAACTATATTAGGTTTTATTATTATAATGATTACATTCAACAACAAAAAGACCTATTGATCAGTTTGTGTAGCTACTTGGACACGTATGTCGTTGAGTGTGGTTGAGTGTGGTTGAGTGTGGTTGCGTGTGTGTGTGTGTGTGTGTGTGTGTGTGTGTGTGTGTGTGTGTGTGTGTGTGTGTGTGTGTGTGTGTGTGTGTGTGCATGTGGGAGCCTCTGTACATTAAATATATTTGCTTTAAATTGAGATTACACCAATGGTTGTCAATACATATTCCCTCTTGCTTTTTGCTTTTTAAAGACAAATCTAATATGTATAAAGATCTGTACCAAAATTAAAATATCAAGTTAATACTGCTGGTAGCATTCAGTAGAGTAGAAATGCTGTGATATTATTAGAAAGAAAAACAATTAAAAGCAAGTGCGAAAACAAAAGTTATTGTCGTAAAAAAAAATAGGTCAGTAAGGCAGAAAGTGCTTAGGGGCATTTTTTATCTTTAGTTTTCCTTTTGGTCACACCCACTGTGGTCACTCCCCAGCCACAAAATGGCCTCTAACTGCCAGCGCTGCCGACTAAAAAAAGCTAGCTACACACCACAAGTCCAATGCAGCATTGACAAAAAAGCCTGTCTGGTTCAGGAAACAAAAACAATAATTAAAAACAATAGAAAAACACTTATCCCTTCGACTGTTTGTCAGTTTGGTCACGGAGCGTGTCGTGTTCACTGCCTCACCTGAAGGGTTTGGAAGGTGTTGGAGAACGGCTCCATCCTGACAAGGAAGGAGGCCACGATGATGGCCGAGGAGTAGTGGGTGCAGTAGTGGCAGCGGGCCAACAGATCACCTTTGTCCTCTATATAAAAGATTGAAGGAGGGTATATGACAGGAGGGTCCGGAAACTCACTGTAAATATAAAAGTGTGAATATTGTACAAAGTCATGAAAGCAAGTGTCTGAGAGTAGAGGGTATACCATTGCTGTTCTCCATTTCTTCGTATCTCTGGACAAACATCTCCCGCCTCTTCTCTGTCTGGGCTCCCATTGGCTTGGACAGATCACGGAATGTCGCCGGGTTGGAGAGATCGAGAGTCTTTTGAGGCCAGGAAGACAAAAATAAAGAGATTCATCGATTTCTGCATTAATGGTGGGGAATTCTGCAGTTTAGTACACAGCTATCAGTCAGTCAGTTCCATTGTATTTGTTTAGGTCTTAATCACAGTCCAAATCTCAAAGGGTTTCACAGGCCCACATTACAAGGCCCCTCTAGTCCATAAGCCCTTTAATTGCCAATTAAGCTTGCATGCGTTTTAACATCGTGGAAGGGCTGTGTTGGCGTATACGTGCGGTGGTTTCACAGGGTTTCCTGGATGGATCTCCTCTGCTGTGGGGCTGATTGGAGGAGGTGGTGGGGCTCACCTCTGACAGGTAGTCAGCTAGGACCCAGGGGAAGACCGGGTACTGCATCATGTCGTTGTAGGTCCTTCCAGCCAGCGTGTTCAGATGCATCAGGTACTCAAAGTTACTGATGTCCCCTCTCTGGTGGAGGGGCCGCAAACAAACATTGAAAACAGTTAAAACATTTTTTTTAAAGCTGCAGTTAATTAGGTGGCCAGCTACTGACAATACGGCTGTGGAATGATGTTTGAAATTTCAGTGAGAAAAAAAGCAATATAAATAGGGGTATTTTAGAAGGGTATTTTACCTGCCATTTTAGCATTTCCTTCTTTCTGACCGCAGGGCTTTTCCTGGTGCAAACCCAAACATTTTAATTAGCAGGAGTAAATGTGTTCACTTGTTCTGCATTTAAATGCTAAATTAAAATACCACAAGTGATTCACTATAAAAAAAATGTTAGACACAAAACACAAACAAATAGGCCTACAAATAATTAAAAAATTTACAGAAGGAAATAGCAGAATAAAATGCCATGTCCACGCATGCAAACAAAAAGGAAAAAATGAATCAGTAAAACAAACAGAAAGGGATTCGAACAAAACAAAATGCCATGTCCATGTTTTGACTGTTGGGTTGCATAGCAACCAGTCCTGGAATGCTGGGTTTCATGGGTTTGCATCCAGCCACTCAGACCAGAGCAGAGCAGAGGTGAAGTGAAAAAGTTCAGGGAATCCATGTGGTGTGTACACAGCTGGGAGAACCGTTACAGCGGCAGCGAGGAGGCTCCAGCGTCAAGAGGCTCCCGCATGACTCGCAGGCAGGGACACCACAGATTAAAGCCCATGGCGCCATCTATAGGCTGCATGGGGAAACAGTTGGATGCCGTCGATGTCATCTCTGTCATGGAAATACGTTCGGAAAAGGAGGGACTATAGTTTCTCGTGAACAGATGACAATTTTTTTGATCCCTCATTTACATTCCGTAAATTTCGGGAAATTTATAATGATTAAAAAATAATTATTTATAGTTATTTGTAAGTCGATTTTACCTTTACGTTTCCCAACCAATCAGAATATTTGTTTAGGTAACGTTAAATAATTAAAATAAAGGACAGTAAAAATGCACCCCAACCCCAAAAAAATATATAGCTTTATTTCCCTATTCAAATGTAAACAAAAATGTTCCTTCCTAGAATAGCAATGCATTTTCATTTCATTACACGTTTTACTAATGAAAGAACTATCTAAACTTATTTAATATAAATTAAGAAGAGATTGCTGCTGAAATCTCCTTGTTCCCCTCTCTGTGGGCCGGTAACTTGGCAATTAAGTTCTGGCACCAAGCACACCAGTTGCTAAGTAACAGTCTTAAACAAGAGCAAGCTTGGCTGCCCCTGTTTGGAAGGAGTTCTACTTGCGGGAAAGTGCTAGATTAAAGCAGCTTGTTACAACTCCTGCATTTTGCGGTGAACTTAAAACAATAAAAGCCACTGTTAGTTAAAAGGTGGACGCAGAGATAGCCAATAAGAACCGGTTTAAAATGCTGACCGAATGCTATTTTTTCCTTGGCCTAAGGAAAAGCCGGAGTCGACTTTGAAACAACAGTGTTTGGCATAATGTGCTGAGCGATTCTGTCCAGAATGGCCTAAACAGAATGGCCTAAACCTCACGGAAACTGAAGCCACTGCCAGGTTAAAAACAAGGAAGGTAACAAGCTTTTGGATCACAATATCAACAGAAGAGTGACAAGTAAGTAAAAAATGTACTTAAATTAATGATCAAATATCTACCAAATCATCCAGACCCTAACTGATAAGAAGTCCTTTGATTTGTTTTAGATCGAGGTGAAAGTAATACTAGGAGACACAACATGACCAAATATAATTCAACATAAAACAGCCAGATGTTGCCCTGAAAATTGCCCTGACACATTCATAGACTACACCTGGAAACTATATGGGTCTCGTGAAGTGTATCCAATTTCTAACCCCAATAACTCCCAACCAAATTATTTTGTAAAACTACACTAAATCAATCATTGTATTTGGCTCAGTGTATGTTATCTAATTGCGGGTAATAATTCCATGCAATAGTTTTCTATAGGAGGTTATAATGGGAACAAGCGGCAGCGGATAACCTCTCTCATCCCCGGGATGATGAATGAGGCGAGAGAGGGCCTTGGGGTGTAGAACACACACACACACACACACACACACACACACACACACACACACACACACACACACACACACACACACACACACACACACACACACACACACACACACACACACACACACACACACACACACACCTTGCTCTTTGAGACTGGAAAGAGGAGAGGGGGACCGGCTCTCGTCACACACTCGTGCGTATCATTTATCAAAGTCCTTATTTGACTCGTTTCAGGCTCACGCGCTACAGCCAAACAAACGCATGTAGGTGAACCGGCTGGCAGGCAGAGGTGCTGTCGGAGCGAGAGAAGGAGAGGGATAGACACACATACGCTCGGGTGGGTTGAGAGAGAGAGCCAGAGAGAGAAGGTGTGAGAGAGTGAAGGAGAGAGACACATACCCTTGCGGTTGCTTGAGAGACAAAGAGAGAGAGATAGAGAGGGAGAAAGAGAGATAGAGAGAAAGGGAGAGAGAGATAGAGAGAGGAGAGAGAGGGAGAGAGACAAACAGCTCAGTCAGTTGACTGGCGAGGCAGCAGCAGCATCAGCACTCATTTGTTTAGTGTTTTCCTGCTGTACTTCCCTGCGTTTCCACTCTCTCCTATTGTTCCCCGGCATTAGCCTTAATTAGAGAGCCATGCTCTTAAATACCCCCATGGGCAACACTGGGTGAGCAGGCAGGGGTAGAGACAACACACACCCACACACACATTCATATGAACATACACACAGAAAAAACAATACACTATTGAAGCCCCCATTCCCCAGAGAGAACACTTTCCCCTTATGCCTTAGGCCATACATGATCCCTTGTATCTGTGTAAATAACATCTCTCACACACACACACACACACACACACACACACACACACACACACACACACACACACACACACACACACACACACACACACACACACACACACACACACACACACACACACACACACACACACACTGATGTTCAATATTAGTCCATTGCGGTGAAGATTACATAAATTACCCTGAATCAGCCTCTGGTGGGCTATTGTCAGAGAAAGGTGCGCTGCTGGGTGGGAAGTGGTAAATCACAGCTGCCCTGTGTGTCTCCCTGCAGCATGGGGGTCAAGCGCACCGTGGCCAAGGGGAAGACGGTGACCTTGAAGATGGCCAAGCAGGCGCTGAAGGTCACGGCAGAGGGCCGCCGGAGGGTGGACCTCAGTAACCTGGGCATCGCCACGTTCCCCAAGTGCCTCCTCAAGATGGCCGACGTGGACGAGCTGGACCTGAGCCGCAACCTGCTGCAGACGCTTCCGGAGTGCGTCGGTGACCTGACGTCGCTCAGCCGACTGGACCTGCACAGCAACAAGCTGGAGGCTCTGCCAGAGTCCCTGGGCCAGCTGGTGGGGCTGACCCACCTCAACGTCTCCAACAACCAGCTGAGGTCCGGGGGGCTGCCCGCCGCCCTGGGCGCGCTCACCTGCCTGCAGAGCCTCAATCTGGGGCTGAACCGCCTGGACCGCCTGCCCCCTAGCCTGGCCGCCCTGACCGCCCTGCAGGACGTGGGGCTGTTTGACAACCTCTTCACCGAGCTGCCCGAGTTCCTCGCGGGCGTCGTGAGGCTGAACGCCAAGCGGAACCCGTGTTCGCACGGCCGCGGGGACGGGGCCGGCGGCGGGGCGCCGGAGACCAGGGCCAGGGCGCTGTACCTGGCCCCGGAGAGCAGCCTGTGTAAGGCCTGTCGCCACCGTTGCAAGCAGGAGAGGGACCCGAACAAGAGGAACACGAGAGGGGACGGAAGAGGTGTGTCGGCGGAGAAGAGGAATAGGATCTACTCGGGGCTGATCACGCCCAACTCGGTCGCCGCGGCCAATCAGGATGCGTGGAGGATGAGAGGGTGACAGAAGCTCTGACAGACCCAAGAGTCTGTAACTTTCTGTCCTTTTTAAAATGGTACTGACGTGACAATGATGGTCACCCAATTATGTAATAGGGCTCTCCTCGACACATTTACATGTTAACTGGTCACTTGCCACACATTACTTTTATGTGTTTTAAAGAAAAGGAAAAATAAAAAAATAAAAAAAAACAATTGTAAGCATATTGCTGCTTTTTTAATTATGTTGTTTTATAATGACATCATAATGTACCTGGCGTTGGCGATGACCTCAGCTATCCCCTGGCCTTTTAATGACGGCACGACTAAACACAACCTGCAAAGAGATAGAGCGAGATAGAGTGAGAGCGAGAGAGAGAGAGAGAGAGAGAAGACAGTATTCAGGGGCGGGGGACTCATGGTGAGATTAGCCGTCATAAAACAATAAGGGTTATACGTAAGGGTACGTTTTAGTACCTTTTATACGCGGATACGTGATCTCGGTTCAGGAAGACCAGGAAGGCAGAGTGTCCGTCCCTGATGAGGATCTCCAGAGCGTTGCCCTGAGGACGAGACACGGGGGTGAAACCCACTCTGATGATCTGCTAATGCAATTGGACTGTGCCACTCTACGTGTATCGGTGCATCTGGCAGGGCGGGGAGCTGTGTCATGGGGTCAGACCTCCAGGAGGTAGTGCATGAAGCGGGCGTCCTTCACGTCGGCGTAGGGCCAGCGCCGGCAGCTCCCCGGCGGAGGCTCCCCACTGAGCATGGTGGAGATGAAGGAATCTTTTACACTGAGGGGGAGGGAGAGAGAGAGAGAGAGTGGGAGAGGGAGAGAGAAATATAATATAGAATGGTTACAAATATTATTATTATTAGGATGAGGGTCAGGAGATTGTCATCCTAGAACCAAAAGGTTCTGGGTTCAATCCAGAACGCTTTTGGTAAAATTCACCTGCACGCATTTTAGCCAAATGATTAAATAGGTCAATGGTCAATTATGGCGGTATCCCACACGTTACATGGTGTTACACTTCCTCCGTGCTCCGCATCAGCATGCCGGCGGCTCCAGGGCCGTACCTGCTGGGGTGGTGCTTCCTGCAGCAGACGTCCCCTGCTGGGCCCAGGGTGAAGGACTCACACAGGTACATGCTCTCCTTCCCAAAGAGCAGCACGCCCTCTGTGAGCCTGTGGCCACTCACCACCAACACACAGTGCTTGGCCTTCACCTAGCCGGGGGAGAAGACACACACACACACACACACACACACACACACACACACACACACACACACACACACACACACACACACACACACACACACACACACACACACACACACACACACACACACACACACACACACACACAGTGAGAGAGGGAGGGCGAGAGGGACCCTGTATGTACACATCAGCAGGATTCTCTCGCGGGACCAGCGTGGCAGCGATGGCACTCGGGGTTGATTGATCATTTTAATCACATATTCTAATCATTATTAAATAGACACCGTTGAACAATTCATTATCTGGGGCTGATTGATGGAGAATAATCGAAAACCTACGACCCCCCCCCCCCCCCCCACTACAAACCCCCCCCCCTTCTCTTTCTCCTGTTCCTGACGGCCCAGAAAAAAAAAAATAAATAAATAAAATAAACCTGGGTGCCGTCCAGACGTTGGGTGCCAAAACGGACACGTGAGTCTCTGCTGAACAGCTGACACACGCTGATCCTGTATGGCTGACTCCATTGTCCCCCCGCTCCCCCCCTTCACAATGAGCATGTGCACCTGGCTGCACCCCTCTGCTGCCCTTACCACCCCCCCCAGACTCGACCCCATGTGTTCCCTCTGAGGGGGGGTAGGATCCCCAAAAATACTAAACAAAACCATATGGGGTCTCAACACCCCCCCCCCACCCCACCCCGCAGGGCAACACACAATTTATACTAATCTAATCAGAGCCACACCACCCTTCGCCGGCCGCAGAGTGGCTCAGTCGAGCTGAGAGGAGAGGGGTCTGGCCGTTATTAAGGGAATTAATCACTGCCTCGCACACAATGGGAAACCCGCTAAGTGATCTGAACCTCTTGTCTGAAGGGGAGAGGCGGAGGGGTAGGTGGGGTAGGGACGGGGACGGGGACGTGTGACTGATACCATGTGATGTAACGCATTGTGGAGAAAAAAGAAGAGCTCTACGAATCCAGACGGACACGTGAACCAAACACTCAAAATGCACCCCCGGGCTACAGAAACATTTAAAATCCGATATTAAATTATTTTTTTCCTCCCGCCCCAAAAAATGACAAATGATGTGGTTATTATGTTATTTTTATTAATAGATGGATTAAATGCATACAGCAGCGGTGGCCATCTCCTTATCTCTCCACCTCCCCGGGGCTGGTGCTGGCCAGAGAGGCGGATATCAGTCTGAGGGTGATTTAGCTGATGATGGGAAGAAGGAGATGAGGAGAGACGAAGACTCTTATTGACTCCGAGCCTAATGTCAGCCCATTGATTTCTCCCCACACACATTACCATCATAATCACACTATCGGCGCCGGAGAGCTAATTATGCGTGGGTGTTTTACTACTACTGTGTGTGTGTGTGTGTGTGTCTGGTGTGTGTGTGTGTGTGTGTGTGTGTCTGGTGTGTGTGTGTGTGTGTGTGTGCGCGAGATTGTGTGTGTGCGTCTGTGTGTGTGTGCGCGTGCGTGTGTACATTTTTCAGTGCTAATGACTGTGTTCATTTGACAGAGCGCTCAGCAGGACACCTCCGCTGAACCGCTACGAAGGCAACAGGATAGAAAGCGCTCACGCATCACGCCGCCTCGCTTAGCGAGCGCCGGGCTACGGTGTTGCGTCGCCTCCTACTGTTTTTATTAATACTTCTGTCAGTAACATTAAAAGCCGCGGCTGGTTGCCTTGTGCGATGCGGAGAAGGGGGGGAGAGAGAGAGAGAGAGAGAGAGAGAGAGAGAGAGAGAGAGAGAGAGAGAGAGAGAGAGAGAGAGAGAGAGAGAGAGAGAGAGAGAGAGAGAGAGAGAGAGAGAGACTCCGTCAACACGTGTTCTCCGTGCACAATGCGCGCCGCTAGCCAAGAGAGGAAGCTGCTGCTGCTGCTGCTACGCTCACCCGCGGCTAGCGCACACCGCTAATGAGGAAAGATGAGCTCACGATGGCAGCACTGGGAGATACGAACACCCCCCCCCAAAGAGCCACCAAGGCCGAACTATGGGCTAGGTCGGTCTTGGCGCTTTGGTGTTATGGCTTTGTTGGTTGTTGTTATTTGAGTCCTGAGTACACCAATTCAAACTCCCAGTGTTTTTGGGCTGATTGTGAATGTCGTAAAAAAAAAACGACATGGGGCTGTGATGTAACCGTAATGTCAAGCATGTTGAAATGATTTCACCGTCCTCGCTTTCTCAACTTCTTTTCACTAGGTCGTTAAGACGGAATGTGTCAGGGTTCAAACGTGTGCTGTGCTCCCAGACAAGACAACATGTTTGGAGGCCTAATAATTTGACCCGATCAACTGATTGGTGTCCAAAAGTGTTGTGCAGCCTGGGTTAAACCCCCCCCCCCCTCACCTCCTCTCCAGAGTCCAGCTCCTGCAGGACGGTGTGCATGTCGGCGCAGGCGTGTGTGAGGGAGCAGGGCGATGCGTCGCACGTCTCCGCCGAGTCCCCGGCCGCGGTGGGCGTCTCGGTCAGCGAGGGGAAGAAGGTCAGGTGGTCGGGGTCATGGCCTGCCTCCTCCTCTGGATCCGCCGCGCCCTCCAACAGGATCCTGGTCTCTGGATGACCAGGAGCAGAGCAGAGACATGTGTTCCTCCGAGCCACTCCACTTTGCATTGAGGGCTTGGATGGAGGGCAGTGGTGTGAACTGGTGGTTTACTGAATATTTACCTAACGCAGATTCCGGTCCGTTTTGGTTCTCTTCAGCCAATCGGGAGTTTGAGTGAAGACGATTAGTCCCTGGCACCTGTCATTAAAATGTGTCACATGGTATTAACGTATAGAGAGTGGTGCTGCACACTTTAAATGTTATGCAGTAAGTGTTGAACATTAGAAAGGCCATGATTCACTCAAATGATGTGGTTCCACAATGCTCATAATACTAATATTAAGTCGTACTTAGTTGTAGTACTTAGTTGTGTAGCATCTTATCTTAGCTATCATTGTTGTGTACGGGGAATGGGTTAACCTAGCGACGGTTAGTGCTTTGCACTTGGTTCTATGAACATCCTTACTGCACCGACAGAGATATATTGTTTCACCCTCTTCTGACAACTGTACATATTGTAAGTCGCTTTGGATAAAAACACCAAATGCCCTTAATGTAAATGTGAATATAAAGGAGCTCCTGAGGATGCTCCTTTAATGCCACAACATTCTCACTCCAGTCAGTTTCTAATAAGTCCCCACCCGCTTGGAGCGTCTCTGGGCCATCCTGCGGATGCGCGGCCGGGTGCGGTTGGGCCCCTCGGCCTCGTCCTGCACCCAGCCCCTGTTCAGCAGCACCCCGGGGCCCGGCCCGAAGAGGCCCCTCTCCCGGAGCAGCTCCTCCTCCACCTGGAGCCACCTGGAGCTGGTGCGCTCCCACTCGCTGGCGCACAGCTGGACAGCAGGGAGCCGGCATTGTGGCGGGGACAGAGATGGAGACAAGGACGGGGTGGTTGTGGTTGTCATATCAAGTGGTTTTATCTCTTTCACTCAATCTGAAGTGGAATTCAGAGCAATCATTATGATGGACTTTCACTAGGAGAATAGTATGAATCTATATAATGTAATAATAATAAAAATACGATATTAACTAGTATGAACATTTTTATCACGTTATGCTCTCTTTTTAGTGTTTTTGCTGTGTATTGGTTTTATGTCCAACCTGTTTGTAGTTGGCCTCCATGCTCTCAAACATGCTGTGGCCCCTCAGTTGGTGAGACTCCATGCAGGACATGAACTCCTATGGAAGAGACAAAAAAAAATGGTTGGTCCAAAATGAAAAGATGGGGCAAACCTTGACCCTCTCACCCCTCTGCTGGCAAAACATTCACTCACACACACACACACACACACACACACACACACACACACACACACACACACACACACACACACACACACACACACACACACACACACACACACACACACACCAACCTACAGATGCACACGCACACACAGACCCACACCCCTACACACCCACACACAACACCGGCCATCATATTCCCTGACGGTATTGTTTTCCTCCTCATATGATTACAATACGTTTGTACACAATTACATCTGCTCTAAATTGCATTCACTGGGCAAAATAAGCTATTGGCTACACTCACACAATAACCCTGTCCGGAAATGCAATCATTTGTCTGTTCTGATCCGATTAACATAAACATTAATATCACTGAGGTAAGCCGCAGTTGAGGGCAAGGTGTGCGAGGAGCGAGGTGTGTGTGTATGTGATAAGAGAATGTGCCCGAGTGTGCGCGTGTGTGTGTGTGTGTGTGTGTGTGTGTGAGTGTGTGTGTGTGTCCGTGTCCTATTGATTAAAAATGAAATAAATAAATAAACAAGGCGGTGGTTGACACTGCAGGATGCGAACGTTGAGCGCACACACCGGGCTCATACCGGGCACGTTTACAGCTTCATTAAGCCGATCATCACAGCAGTCCTCACTCAGAGACTAGTCAAACACCATGCGGCCCGTCTTACGGCTGACCCAGGAAACACGCCTAATTGACTGGAATCGGGCTGCCGCTGATTCCGTTTATAGACGTGATTCCTTTTTTATTTACAGATGCTAATGATGTGTTTTGGGGGTTACAAGATAATAAATATAAAGTAACTGAATTTAAGGGGGGGGGGGGGGTAAAATGATTCAGAAGCAGAAATGGCTTGAGGCCAACGTGATGTGGGTTTGAGTGAATCTGTGCGAGAGGGAAACAAAAGTTGACCGTAGAAACTTCTGGAGAACCCTTTGGAGAGTGAAATCTGTTTCCCCTCGACGCCTGGCTGCTCGTCGAAATGACAAGTTACGTTGAGCAGGAGAAAACAAACAGCACAGAGTAATTTGAGAGTGGTGGGGGGGGTTACGGGAAAATAGTTCAGACAGAAGAGAATAAGAAATAATGACGTTTGCAGGATCGGCGTTGCGACAGATAAGACAAAGTCGTCTGCGGCAGCGTCATCCTGCTCCTCCTAATTTCATTCCTTCATTTAGGAAAAACATAAGTAATATATAGCATTAATTACCCCGTTTAGCAGATAGGAGCCCCATTGTCTTCCCTTTTCAACAGCGCATTAAATACACAACTCATCTCTTCGCCGTCTGCAATTACCATCAGAACATCACACTCATTTCCATTTTAATGACTTCCCAACCGCGCGCCACCTTTGATGATAAGGCAACATAATGTCAACTTCATTCTGGGCTGGCAGTGAATGTGTAATGAACTTAACGTGATCATTAGTGCTGTTAATTATCTTTCTAATATGAGGACACAGATATGATTATGCAAACGGTATTGGGCTGATGAAATAAATCTGGGGGAAGCATCGCGGCGGATGCTGTGCTGCGGCGGTGGAGTCGGTCTATTCGTCTCCATCTACTTCACGTTCATTACCTACGAGGCTGGGGCTTTGGCTGCTGCCTGTTGGCCCACCGTCTGATCCCAGACCCACCAGGTTTAAGCAGTGCCGTGTGACGCATCATCGGTACACTGGTACCCGAGACCCGTCTTGTCCTCATTTGACTTGCGAGATTAGGGGATGATTTGAAAATATTAATTATGTGTTGTGTAACTTTCTTTTTTTTTCTCAGAGTCTATACTAAATGAAAATTCTGGCCTAACCAACCAATTCTGACTAACCAACTAGACGTGCACAGGGACTTTGTATATTGAGCAAGTTCAACTCCTGGGAGAGAACAGAGCTTGTTCCGAGGTCTTAGAAAAGCTAAAACCGTCGTATCCCTCTCGCTCTCTCGGTTTGCGTTTCAGACAGGAGAAGAAGAGGAAGAAGAAGAGGAAGAGGAAGAAGAAGAAGAAAAAGAAGGAAACCATTCATCACCCTCACCGAGAGCCTGTCAAATACTGATATGATAAAGAACAACATCAAATGAATCATGTTTTCATCAGATTGGTACCACTGTAATTGCCAACTTGATTTCTAGAGTGCAGCGGGCGACACACACACACACACACACACACACACACACACACACACACACACACACACACACACACACACACACACACACACACACACACACACACACACACACACACACACACACACACCAAGAGAGTCCCCACACTTTGTGGAGGGTGAGACAGACACACAGCCGTGGTAATTTCATGCCTGTGTGCCTGAGTAATATGTCCCCGCACCCTGCTCCAGATGGCTCAACGTCTTAAGCGTTGTGGGGGAACTAATGATGTGGGCCACGTGTTCCGGGTGGGAGGGGGGGGGAGAAAAACAACAATAAACGCATCTTTAACCTTCAGCAGCAAACAGTGTGCTGTAGCAGGGCGGGACTCTTTTTTTTTCCCTTTTCCTCTCGTACTGGATGGGCCCAACAGATATCAATTACTCTGCCCACTCAGGGGCAATCGTCTGTGATAATCCAAATCCATTTAAAGAAATAATCAAACAGCCCTACGAGGGACTGGGTAGCCTGCAGGGCACACAATGTACACACACTCACACAAACACAAACACACACACACACACACACACACACGACAATGACAACAAACAGGGTGACTTTGGGAGGAAACGCTGGGAGCCACTGGGAAGGGGGGTGTGGGAGGACGTAATGACCTCGCACTGCATCAAGGGGAAAACTAGTGTGCAACATCTGCACAAGTTGTTGCGTGCCCGGTCCCCGTAAAACAACCATACACACACAAGCATTCAAACACAGACACACACACACTCACAAACACACGTGCGTGTGCGCGTTTGTGTGTGTTGGCCTGCGTGTATTACCTGTACCGAGGCCGCCTCTCGGCCCAGCAGGCCCAGCACGGAGCGGACGGCGGTGCTGATCAGCCCCTGCTTCTTCTGGTGGCCGCTGGTCAGCTTCCTCCTCTCAGAATCTAACATTGAAACAAACCTCCACCGTTAAACGTTTAACACCCATCGCTCACAGTTGACCCAGTCAGAGCTGTGCATGAGCACCATGTCGGCCCTCGTTATCGCTCTGACCCGTGTAAATCTGCCAGGCTTTGTTCATAGTCTCCTCCCACAGGGGGCTGACGTCACCAATGCCGGCGGGCTCCGTCCCCGTCGTCTGATTGGCCGAGATCTCGATCTTGTAGGCCTCCTCTAGGAAGTGTTGCCTCTCCGTCATGACCTTAGACCAGCAGGTCTGCACCAACCGCAGAAGAGCGCGTCCAGCTGGAAAATGCACACGCGCAAACACACACACACACATACACACACCATCATCATCATCACCATCATCACCATCATCATGGCCTTGGTTCCCAAATGAGCTGATGATATTAAATGGAATTATTACACGGGCAAATGAGTCAAGTCGAAGCATTAAAACAATCCCTCCCATACAGGCCATTATACCTGGGTCAGACTCGGCCCGCTGGCCGAGGAGAGCTGCAGCGTGTTTGCTTTTAAAATGAAACACCTGTGAAAACAGTCTGCGTCTCCTCTTGTGTCTGTTCTGTACCTCGTAGCCGAAACCTTCGGGGTAGCTGGAACACATGGGACACACAACCGCGCACACATGCGCACACGCACACACACACACACACACACACACACAAAGCCATGACTTAATAAGATGCTGATGAGATAAATAAATGACTGGGCACATTCTTCCGTGCACTGCGCTTTTATTTTGTAATTAGTTATTATACCTTCCGGAATGTATCAACTGCAGACAGTAGAGGACGCAGGTGATGAAGGCCACATTGGCGTTGTACGTTGCCATGAACACGTCCCAGCGTGACGTCAGGGCTTGCAGTGTTTTGATGACAACTTCCTGTTCCGACTGCGAGCGCTGCGGGTAAGACAGGAAGTAGAGCAGGACCTTGTTTGTGCAGGAGTAGAGGGCAGACACCGTCTTCTCGCGGTGGGACTGGCCTTTCTCAAGGGCCTGGAAAACACCAAAATAAAAGCCATGGTTAGAATAGGATAACAATCCATCTTATTATGTCATCGAAATAGCAATTAGCTGTTTGTAAGAAGATTCAAGATTACATTTTTGAGAAGAATTTGATAACATTTTATTTAATGGTCAAATGATGAGCATGGTAGAAATTAACTTATTCTCAATATGAATAACCCTTTGTTTTAAAAATGTACAAATGCACAATCTAGCAAATCAACAACACATCTCTGGGAAATGATGGGCCACCGTTCAATTTTCAGATATTCATAACATTCTCATAACTACTTTCATTCAAAAGCATGTTAATAAATGGACGGATGGGGAGAAATTTGTGTGTGTGTGTGTGTGTGTGTGTGTGTGTGTGTGTGTGTGTGTGTGTGTGTGTGTGTGTGTGTGTGTGTGTGTGTGTGTGTGTGTGTGTGTGTGTGTGTGTGTGTGTGTGTGTGTGTGTGTGTCCCGCGTGCGTGCGTCCCACCACAACAATCTGGTCTGCGAGGAAGTCGAGCAGGTTCTCGGGCTCTCCCAGGAACATCCCCCCATAAAGCTGCTGCACCAGGGTCTTCCCAAAGACCACCACGTTCTCCATCAGCACGGCCATCGACATGTCTGGGTTAGGCATTTCGCAAGACATTCATAAATACAACTTTTACGTATTTATGTATTTATGTCTGTGCCTTTTTGTGTATATATATTTTAACTTGATTTCACTTTTATTTTATTTTATTGCCATACTGTATTTGTGTGTTGATATTTTTTACTCACTCTATTTCTATTCTCTATATTGTATCATTTGTATTATTACTTTTCCATCTGGAGCGGAACAATTGTGACAGTGACAACGTAGAACAATGATCAGAATCTGAACACACTGGGGGGGGCGGTGGTGTGTGGGGGCGTGGGGGGGGCCTCTGACCTTGTGGGTGGAGGTGGGTGGGGTTCTCCTCCTCGCTGCTGACCATGTAGATGATCTCCATGAGGAACTCCAGCAGCTCCGTCTGGAAGCTCTGCCTCTGGTCTAGCGACGCGCCTGCTGGGGAGAACTACCCCGTCCACCCGGGATCATTAGGACAGCGAGACGGGGCCGACTGACCTTCATGTGCTTCATTCATTCAAGAATTTAACCATGACCATTTGTTAGCATTTTGCTCAGGGAGAGTTACAGAATTATCGCAAAAAAAGGTCTTCACTGGTGCCATGTGCAAATATCCTAAAACTGTGAATTATAATACACACTATAGATAGTGAGTGAAAAGGAGTGTGTGTGTATGTGAGTGTATCCTTGGGAACCTATGTCTAGACCAAGGAGAATATTCTAGTAGCGAATATTGCAACGCAATTCTATGCCCTGACTAATAACTGAGCAAAGAGCACCCCCTTGTGATGGAAAGCAGAACATACCCAAACATTGCTTTTATGAGCAGGCAGTTTTCTATGCTGTGTGTGTTTGCGTTCATGTGTGCGTGTGCCTCACCTCCAGCAGCAGCAGCATGGGGTGTGTGTTGTGAGGGCTGGCGGGGACGTTCAGCAGGCTGTCCATCAACAGGATGCGAATGAAGTCACACACCTGCTTCCTGGTGGGATGGATCCCGTGGTCCCACTCCTCCGCGCCCGCCCCAGTAGAGGTGACCTCATGAGACTCCCCCCCGTGCTGAGGAAGGGAACGCAGAACTGTGTCATCAAGCGTCTGTAGGAAGACTGTAGGAAGATGTGTTCATTATTTGAATAGGCGAACTATCTAGTCATTTATCAGACACTTTTAATCAAAGCGACTTACAGTGACTTTCATCTAGTCATTAAGGAGCAGGTCAGTCAGTGCATCTTGAGGTGGGAGGTGGGCTGCGGGCATTGAGGAATTGAACCCAGTACCTTGCAGGTGGGAGTCAAACCCCCTACCATCTACCCTAATCCTGACCCCAAAAACAGTTTCAGACTCACCTCAGTGACATCGACGGGGAAAACAACGCCAGCTAGTGTGTGGAGAAACTCTGCAGACGACCACAGAGGGTCTTTGGGTCTGCCGCTATGGAGTAGACATAGAAACTGCATCACACTGCCGGGGAACTTCAACTCCCATGGTGCACCAGGGCCCAGTGACTGGTCGCCCACAGAATGGATTGGCTGTTACAATGAGAAGTGCATGTGGGCCATTTTTTTGTTTAGTTTAGTTTATTTAGATATTCCATTAATTATACAATAATATAATGACAGTTATTTAAATATAAGTATGTTTGTATTTATATGTATATCTTACGTGAATTTGTATGTCTGCGTATATATATGCAGACTGTTCAATATTACATTTGTTTATTCCTGTATTTTATTTTCTACGTTTTTGTTTTTTCTTGTGACAGAAACAATGTATCACGGGATTAACAAGGTACTTAATCATATAGCTTTTCTTTTCATAATAGCTGCGATCGAAAACCCATAGAAAGCAATCTTACCAGGGTCATGATGACTTTAACCAGCTCCAGTAGTATTTCAGCAGCCTCTGGACACAGCTGCTGACCACTGGCACCTCCTTGGTCATCTATGACCGACTGTAGGATGTCATCCAGCTTCTCCTGATGACAGCACAGAAGAAAAAGGCCAATGAAACGTCATCATTCACAACATGCATTTAAAAAGGAACTGTAATTAGAATATGTCATAAAAGGTTTATTAATCCCAGACAGAAAATATGGATCACAGCAGGAAGCAGTGAACAGTAATAGCAAACCAAAAATCAACCATCAACCAATTATATATAATTATAACAACTTGGTATAATTTTTTTTTATGTCATTGATTTAGGTACGGAAAATATATATCAAACCTCAACAAGAGTAGCAGCAATGTAAATGTGAATGCAAAATAACTCTCCATAAACATTAGTCAGCTAAGGCCAACATTGCCAACAGTATGTGCTACATTATCTGGATCACAGTATTGACTAGCATACAAAAGTGTCTAAAGTGTTCAGGTGTGGGCCCCGCCCCGCCCCTCACCTGTCCCTCGGCGGCGTGGCGGGCCTTCTTCCCCAGCAGCACGGCAGCCAGCGCCCCGTACACCTGGGGCAGGTGGGCGTGGCCGGCCAGCAGCCGCTGCAGGACGTCGAAGCCCGGACACGTGGCGCTCAGGCACTCGTAGGACCAGGACTGGGCCCGCAGGTTGTCTGAGGGACCGGGGTCAGATACGTGTTCATATCTATTACAGTTCAAGATTGATGAAAATAGACTATACGTTTAGGAAATGAAGACATTTAAACACATATATTTTGTGATACACAAAGATGGTACCGTGCATAGAGATAGTCCTTCAAAATAGGCCTCATATTTATTTAACTGATTTTTTTCCATAGTTGAAAATGCTTTACAAAATTGACATTTTCACATAGTCTCTGGGAATCCCCCTGGGAATGTCCCCATAAGAGTGCTTGACTTCCTGCTGTGACACCCTCATTCCCAGTATGGGATTAATAATCCTATCTGTACATGCCTGCATAAAATGCATGTGATCACTGATCTAGAAGGACGTGCAAACAGCCCTCAACGTCATAAAGAGGAAACACACCCATGAGGGCGAAGGGCTCCTCCAGGCCCTCTATGAGGGGGCCAGCCAGCACCCCCTCCCTGAAGCCGTCCAGCTGACTGGGGTGGGCCAGAAGGTGGGTGAGCAGCACCAGACCCAGCTGCACCGTGGAGGGGTGCAGGTGAGCCTGGAGGAGCAGCAGGAACCAATCGTGGCCCAGCGTTTGGAACATGGTCTCCTGTTGCCTGGTGGTCAAACAAGATCATTACTGTAACGGTTCAAATCCTGGTCAAAGTGCAACAATATCATAGTTTAAACTATGAACTGTGAATTGTGTGTCTGTTTGTTACCAACTGGAGTGCCTGTCTGTTTTGTGTGTATGTGTGGCATCTGGTTTGATGAGAATTCAACTTTATTGTCATTGCACAATACAACTCATCCCGTAAGCATCCAAGCATGCGATTAGCATAAAGTGCAGGTAAATGGAAGTGCAAAATGGGGATGAGAGTGCAAGAATGACTGCTAATACAGCAAGGGAGTATACATACAGTACAACCATATATGAATAGGACAAGGTATGCAATATCATGGGAGGTAGGTAGGTGGTAGGTATGGGGGATTAATGGGGTATCGAAATAGTTTCCATTTCAGGGATTTTTCTATGGATTTAGGGATTACGTTCATTGTATAGTAGGGGGTTTCTAGTTGGGAGGCATCACATGAGGGTAATTCCAGTGGGAATATACTTACTCTACATTCAGAGAGCTGTCTGAGAGGAGCTCACAGAGTGAGAGTAACAGCTGGTTCCGGATCAGAAAAGGGCTTGCTAGGATAGAGAGGTTGAATACAGGTTATCTTGTAAACAAATACCATACAAATGTTACCCAAGCTTTTGAGGACATGTCAGGTGCACTATACCTATGGCCTCTTCAGGGACCCCACTGTCAGAGCTCCAATCACAACTCTCTGACAAACTGGACGGCGGGAGTGTGTAGACCAGGAAGACCCCGAGTCTGATCAAACAAGAAAAACATCAAATAAGCACATTAGATCACATTTAAATTAACATTTGAATACAGCTCATCTCAGGTAGTTTCTCATTGACAATATTGACATGTGGTTGTCGGCCATAGTACCTGGATATGTCTCCAGCGGCGACGTGTTCCCTGAGGAGACGCGTGATGATGCGCGTGACGAGCTTCACTTTTCTGACGGTTACAGTGGGGTCACAGAGCTGGAAGAGAAGCTTTTGCAACAGGCCTTCCCCGCGCATGGCCTCTGCCCGATCCCCACTGGCAACGGGAGACAGACACACAGAAATGGATGGAGGACAACACACCAGAGAGAGAGAGAGACAGACAGAGACCAGAGCTAGAGTGACAGACATATACAGTATGTATCCATCACACACTCTTCCCATGGACAGAATATCGAATTCAGCCCTTCAAAACATCAAGTCACGCTACACTCATCAACCTCCATGACTGATTCTATTGTACATGGACAGGGATATTGATGACATCGCCACATCGACACTGATCCTGTTAATAAGTTCCTGGAACTTGAGTTCCAGGAACATCTGATGTTGACCAGACAGCCCATGAGATGTACGTTACCCCGGACAATGTTGTCCTTTCAGTCCTAAATCAATCTTCCCGTGTGAAATATCTACAGTACATCATGATTACAGCAGTAGTACATATTTCTGTTCAGCACAGAACTGCAGTCAATGACCCACATCGGGACATCAGGTCGCTGCTACAGGGTGTGGAGAATGCGTTCTAAATGGCTCACAGGCAATACCTTGAAGCCTTTAAGATGCCATCCAAGTGACTGAGCACAGAGACGTCCAGATTATTAGCCGAGTTCTGCCACATCTGAAAAACATGACAGAGATAGAGAAGTGAAGGAGACTTAGGAGTCACAAGCCTGAAACCAAAACACACTTCACACAATAATAGCCCAGAAGACTTAGGTCCTAGGTTTCTCTCAAGTTACCTCCAAGTTACACAGCAGAGATCGGAAGGCCGGTGCGCTGTAGAGACATTCAGATCCCGGGCCCTGCTCCACGTAGCGACAGAGATACAGAACCAGCTGGAACGTTCTCCCACTGACCAGACTGCCCTTCATCTTCAGCAGGAACGTCAACAGCTGGACGAATACAATGGTGACTCATTTAAAAACAATGCATCCCAAACACAGGTTTGAATAACATGTCATTATCTATGCAAACACAGATTCTCTCCTACTATTTACAGTTTAATCATCTAGCAAACGCTTTTATCCAAAGCAAGTTACAGTGATGACCTTCACATTAAGCAGGTAGGGGTTAGGTTTGCCGACAGATAACCTGTGGAAATCCCAGTTGGACCTGCCCAGACCTGGTATCCGTTGATGCGGGTCATCTCCTGCTGTATGACGACGTTGGTCTCCAGCACAGAGACGAGAACCTTGACGGCGGCGTACAGTGAGCTGTCGTCGGGTGCCATGGCGATCAGACTGAGGATGACCGGCGGCCCGCCCGTGTACAGGAACCCGTTGGACGCGCTGCTGGGGCTGAACGTCCGCACACCTTAATGAAAAAGAGCCGGAAGAAGCTGTGAGCTCGACAGCCACCGACATAGGGGTTGTAGCTCCCAGAGGTGAGTATGCGTACCGAAGCGTCCGACCAGCGCCGCTCCGATGGTGCGAGCCGTGCCGCCGAGGTGCTGGCTGATGTTCTGGACCAGCAGCACGGGGGTGGATTGGTCCCTGGATGTTATTCCTATCTGTAAAGAAAACAACAATGCTAACATTACCAGCAGCGCTATCGGTGCTAACAATGCTAATGGTGCTGGTAGTGCTTACAATGCTAGCAACGCTAACATAGCTAATTATGCTAACAAGGCTAACGTGCTAATGGTGCTAACAATGCTAACAGACAGTACACCCTTTAAACAGGAGTTCACTTTACCTCTTTGGCGATGAGTCTGCAGTCGACCTGATTACAGAGCTAACGGTGCTAAAAATGCTAACAATGCCAATTGTGCTAATTTTGCTAACAATGCTCACAGTGCTAATGGTGCTAACAATGCTAACAGACAGTTCACACTTCAAACAGGCGTTCCCTTCACCTCTTTGGCGATGAGTCTGCAGTCCACCTCGTTAAAGTCATCCCTGATTTGCGCAACGGTGGTCACCATGGTAACAGCTGGATTGATGCCAAACGAGATCCTCTCCTCAGTGACCAACCTGAGAGGCGGGGTCACTGCCTCGGCCTCGGGCCCTGACAAAACAGTCACAACACCGTGGGTATAACGTAACCGACGCACGCATCAACATGTTCCACGGAGCAAACCCACAATACAAGGGAGAACAGGCTAGACAGAGCTAACCTATTATATAGGCATGAACATGTTTGACAGAGTGAAACTCACGTAGCAGCAGGCACCAGAGGGCTAACCTATAGTGCACGTCTGAACGGGCTCACCATAACAAACTCACGACGCCACGAACAGCAGGAAGAGGGTAGAAATTATACATTTGAAGAAGAAAAATGTATTCATTTTTAAGCTTTAAAATAGTACAATGTTATATCTGCAACATCTGCAAATTACTATCTAGTAAGAAGTCTTAGGGCAGAACATTAAAGTGTCTATAATGGTTTGTATCGATCCTATCAGTGCGTATATATCGTGCAAAATGTTGTGACTCACCGGTGTGCTCCAGGGCCAGGTAGTTGCCTAGGTAACCCGTGCCTTGGGCGTAGATGCTGCCCACGGCGTCAGGGCTCAGGACCTCCTCAAAGAGGTACGCGGGGCCCGCCCGCCACACCAGCGCCGCGTGCTCCTTCCACACCGACGGCGTTCCGATCAGCGCGCACACGTCGATCACCGCCGTGGGGTCCATGGAGACGTAGTGGCCCGGGAACGGCTGGATGTAGCGCATCTGTGCCCCGGATAAGTATGGAAAGGTTGAGGTTTAATACTTGTTGTGTACGAGGTAAATAGCCAGCTCGTCAGGAGCAGTCAGGGTTATCTACCTTGCTCAAGGACACCTTGACACCTCGACAGCTAGGAGGAGCCGGGGATCGAACTAGCATCCTTGCGGTTACCAGTCAACCGGCTCTACCTCCTGAGCTACTGCCGTGTATACTTGTATCCAGAGTGCTCTGCAATACTGAGTGTCCATATGGTTCTCAACAGTGGACATCCAACCCAAAACCCCCGAAGGGTTAATGGTGTGCTTTACTTATTGAGCTAGAATCAAATGTGTTATTGCAACAGCCGTTAAGAGTAAAGAACAGGCTAGACCAGTACAACTTTAATCCTCACATCTCCCCACAGAGAAATTCCATGCCCTTTTGTTCTTGATGACATGTCTGCTGCCTACGGTTCTGTCCACCATCAGCAGTGAACAGTGACAGTGAACAGAAGAGGACAGCACCGCTCTTTCCACAGTTTGAAGCCCTTCCTACTGTCCACTCCCCGCCGTCATCTCCACTGTCCTGTCGGCGGCCTCACCTTTGCCGTCCCAACAGGCTTGCCATTGAGGTAGGCGGACAGCTTGCTGCTCTTCTTGACGTCCTTGGCCATGACCACGGCCAGGTGGTGCCACTGGCCCGGGGTCAGAACCCCGGAGCAGCGGAATCGCACCGACATGGGCAGAGAGGTTGGCGTGTTTGCCTCCGGCTCCATCATGTCTGATAGGTCGGCGAAACACGAGTATGTTAGCTTTTTCTGTGTGGTTTGTTTCATTGCAGGTTTAAGGTCACAGGTTGAATCATTAATCAACTGAGGGCTGTTCAACTCCAAGCCGAAAGGTACTGGATTCAAACCCCAATGTCAACACCACCATGTCTACCTGTAGACGTCGTCGAGCAAGAGGCCCTAACCCTGACATGCATGTAGTAAATGGTTATAGTAAAAACCAAGGTAAGACTATACAATAAGGGTTCATTAATTATCCATTAATCAGTTGATTAGTTGATGCAAAGAGATATGGTATTGACTTTGAGCGTTGTATCAACATGAAAACCTCTTTTCACTCCATCACTGACCGAGGAAGGTGAAGGCCTCCTCCTCTGTGGAGATGACCAGGCAGCCGTCGTAGGCCGAGAAGGAGATGGACAGACAGACGTACTGCTGCTCGGCGCGGGACATGTGGCGCACCACGGACAGCAGGCGGATGGGGTGGGAGTCACACGCCGAGCTGAAGCGGTTGATCTGGAACCAGCAGGAGTACGACAGGCCCGCCACGGGAGGGAACCCACGGCACTCTGAGCAGGACGGGACATAGAACACGTATTCTCTGTTTTCTCTCTCTGTTTTGTTGTAACACTATCGTGTTTTTAATGTGTTTCTCATTGCAGTGGAGGTACAATATGCAAATTTTACAAAGATGAGGCTCGCTGAAAAAAGGTAAACATGAGATTTTGGATGCTGCTGCAGATTCAGATTACTTCACGAAGATCCCTTAAGGATGCATCAACATTAACAAATGTGTTTAAGGGCCAATTTTGAACTAAATATTTTTGCATTTTGTTTCTTAGTTGCAATGTTGTGTTGTACACCATACTAATGGTAAAACGTTTAAAGATCCCATGCCATTAAAATCCCATTTTTCCTATTGTTTGTTAAATAACATAGGTCAGAATAAGTTTGTGACCTGTGGTAAGTTTGAAATCTATGCAGTTTGTCTGCTGTATGCAATAGCCAATGAAAGGAAAAAGGCAGAAAAAATGAGCCAATCTGGATAAGGTGACACTGCTACGTAGAGTTGTCAAATTATTATTCATGGGCCTGCCCACTTGGTTGGTTCGTAACCACCCACAGAAATTCTGAAGGAGTCGAGATTGAGCTAGTTCTAATACATGTACGTAGTTGCTGCAGGTCTCATTCCACTGAAAACCGTTTATTACTCCTCCTTTTGAAATACGATAGGTCACTCAAGATATGCATGCTGAACGTGAAAACGTTCTCCTACCTCGATTGCCTGCATTAGCAAGAAAATAGAAGCACAAACGAGCGGATTCGAAAAGCCTCACCAACTGACGTCAGTTGGTATTCATGGACTCCCACAACCTTGGCTTGCGACGGCCCACGGGAAGACAGCATTGAGTTTGTGCCTGTGCTATTTGTGGCTATAACAAGACACAACGTTGCGTCTCTTGACCAAGAAACAAGAGTTGGCGAACAAATGGTTGGATCGGACATTACCACTATTTCAACATTTACGCGGCTCGGGCACGGCGATTGAATACAGAAAAAAAAGCCGCCTCAGGGCACCGCGGCTGTTGTATTGTATTCAATCCCCGTGCCCGCGGGAGTGGACCTCCGGAGTCCGGGAGCTCGCATCTTTGCATCTCATGAATAAGAGCCAAAATCGGGTCGTTCTTCCCCGCCCACCTCCACTACCCCACTAGAACAGTGTGAAACAGGAGCACCACAGCATTATTTTCACCAAAACTGACTCACAGGGAAAATTAATGAAAAAACGGTGGAATGAGACCTTTAAGCAGCATTCACTCATTAGCACTTAATGATACAGCTTTTATAGTTTAATTTAAATAGTTATCGGATGATTTGATTGTTCTCCGCCCCATTAAGAATTTGCATTGAATAAAGGGCGGACTAAATGACACTTGAATGTAAATGTGAATGCAAACGGTCCATTGCTCTCTTACCTCCCCCAACTCCTCCTGTTGGAATGGCATCGGCATTCACTCCCTTTACTGTGGCCAGCGAGGGCAGGAACAGACAGCTGCAACACAACACATCAGATAGCGTCACACAACCAGGGTCACGGCATATCCCTCCAAGTTACCATGACAGCGTGTTCCCCATTAACCTTGCTAAGTCCATCAATATTTTAATATATTATCTGATGTATTTATTAAGTTAGTCAATAATATATTGTTTTTGTTCTCTATTTGATTTCCAATGACTGTCCTGTACTGTACTTAAACATGTGACACATGCATTTTCCATTGAGAATAAATAAAGTGATTGTTTATACAAGACTCACCCGTATCCGCTCTCGGTCATGTCGAACTCCACGAAGGCGGGCGAGGAGGACAGCCGGTGGGGTCTGAAGCTGCGGGGCGAGGTCATGGACACCAGGCTGACCATGTGGTGGAGGGGCAGGGTGCATCCCTCAGAGGGGGAACTCAGCAGGCTGAACGAGCGCTTCAGCCCCTGGGCGGCTGGAGGTTCGCTGGGGCCGTCCGTCTCTAGAGGAATAGTGGGGTTGTGTCCGGAAAAAATATGTGTGAAACAGGCGCTTGGAATCAGAATTCATGTCTGTAAAATGCAGATAATGGAAGACATCTGAGAAGATATTTCACCCTTCAAAGCTCATTGAGTATCTAACTCTATCTATTCTATCTAACTATTCTCTTAAAAAGTTTTAAGCGTTAAGGAGTCAGTATGCTTTTACCATTTGAGGTAGGCTGATGAGGCACATGACTTTCCGTGGAAGTATTTCTGACCGTATTCTCCTTCAAACACATGAGAGGCTCCCCTAAACACAGGAAAGCCCTGGAGAGAAGAAAAAAATATATTAAGATATCATGTAAACATACACCAACCTAAAGGTTTATCAACCCAATGACTCGCCCAAGAAATGTAATCCGTCCATGATATCGTTTTTTTAAAGCCCAAAAACTAAGACCATGCCCAACTAAATGCCCACAAGCGTTTTGATTATCCAATTAGCTAAATCCAAAGTGATAGCCTACACCAAGGAACCAATGGATTATCTGCATCAGCTGACTTCTAAAAGCATGGACGGAAGCATGGGCATTCTTTTGACTGCTGCAGAATGTTGACCTCAAGTCTGGGAGCGTAATGGCCTGTGACGCCAGCTTCTCCAGGATGCGTGTGATGGGCATGTTGAGCGGGTGGTGGGCAGCCAGCAGTATGCCGCTGCAGTGGGCCAGGAGGGTGGACACCAGCCCCCCCTCGCACATGATCTGCCGGTTGCGCTCCGACTTGACCATGGCCTGGATGTGCTGAGCCACCGAATACTGGACCTCCGTCGAGAGCTGGGGGGACGGAGGGCGAGAGGGTAGAGGTGCGTTCTTGGCAATGTGGGATTTCATGAGAGTTATGTGGTAGGCATAGGTTAAATGTTATGAGGGGAGGACAGTGGTCGGAGTGGGCTGATACCTGAGAATCCTCTGGAGTAAATATGGAGGGCAGGAGTGTGATGATAACTCGGATGGCCCCGGGGTTCACAATGGTATGGTCGCAGGTTAACCTGAACAGAGATACACACAGCAATAACAGAGTGACTACTTTAAAAGACCCAGGCCAATTCACGTTAGCTCTAAATTAAACAGCAGAGCTAATCTTGACCCCACCCTACTCTATAAGTACATTTAGACACCCAGACCAACACACACCTTAACTGGGACTCTGAGCAGACCGAGGATATGCTGAGCGCTGCTTTTCTTGGCCTTGCGGCGGTTTCGTCCTGGGACGTCCCATCTGACTCCAAGAGGCCGTTCACCGCGTCCGTCCCCGCTGCTCTGTCGAGCGCCTGCCCTTTCGTCTCTCCGTCCCGCCTGACCTCGGCTTCCGAGGCCGGCATCGCCTCCGGAGCGCAGTAGGTCCCCGTAGCAAACTGGTCCAGGTAGGAGAGCAGTCTGAGACAGGTCCGCAGAGTAGGAGGCAGAACAGGCCCCGACCCCCCGGCCACAGACGAAGACGAAGACGAAGAAGAAGAAGATGCGGGTGTTTCCGCCATCTCGACAAACTTATGGAAGCTCATCCCGTGGGAAGGCTTGTACTCTGTTGCGTCGGAGGAGCGGCCCTCCGGTCGATCGCGGCCCCCCGGCCTCGACCCCTCCCTCTGGAAGCAGCCCAGCTGGAGCATGGCGTCGGCCAGCTTCTCGTAGAAGCCGCCGGTCTGGAAGTAGTGCGCGTTGACGGGGTGGAGGTAGACGGCCAGGGCCAGGATGTGGAGGGTGGAGAGGAGGATGTCCAGGGAGTCCTGCTGGTTGAGGCTGTGCCAGACGGGCCCCTGGGGAGGGTCGGAGAGGGCCCCCTCCATGTCCACCGCCAGGGACAGCAGCCCAGTGAAACCCCCCGCTCGCCTGAAGGCATCCCAGCTATGGGGGCTCTCCATCACCTTCAGCACCGACTGACACACACACACACACACACACACACACACAACTATGCAACATCTGCAGAGCCCACGACAAACCAAGTTCAAAGTTTCACACATTCGCAGACAAAATTGTATTTTTGACACAAACGTCCAAAACTCAAGCAGGTTTTCCAAGACAAAAAGACAACGCCATAACAAATCATCTCTGGAAAACAGTTTTGAGGGGTGAACAAAACCCGATTAGCTTTATTCAATTTTGAGAGCTAATCCATCAGGTAGGTAACGTGAGCAGCAGAACGCACAGAGAAATGTGATTAACTGAAACTAGAGTAATCACAATGGCTTCCAACACAGGTCGCACACAATCTGATTGCCACGTGCATTAACCAGGTTAGCGCAAAAACACTGTCACGCACACACACACGCAGACGGATACACTCATCCACACAAACACTCATCCACACACACAAACTTAGATATACTCATCCATACACAGATAGATATACTACACACACACACACTCTACTAGCAAGTGTGCTCAAATAACACAATTTAACCGTTACATTGGCGCGCACACACACACACGAGACAATGTCTGCCAGTGAGTTCTTCTTTCGCCGCCATCTATAAAAACGGACACATCCAGTCGGTGTGTAACTCGGTTAGCCCTAATCACATCTCCGTCCCACTCACTGATCCGATTGAGGGGGTAATCTTTAGAGTGCCACGTCACTCCGCTGACGCCCTAATCAAATCCAGCCCAGAATTAACAGCTAAACCTGTATTAGCAAATCAATCTGCATTTGTTCCTAACACAATCAGGGCCCCGCCGGCCAGGATAATAAATTCACTACCTAATTATGTTTTAAGTGCATTACAATTTGGTGCGATTGGTTGTTAGGTGACAATGTGTTGCGTGTGTGTGCGAGTCTCTGTGTGTGTGTGTGTGTGTGTGTGTGTGTGTGTGTGTGTGTGTGTGTGTGTGTGTGTGTGTGTGTGTGTGTGTGTGTGTGTGTGTGTGTGTGTGTGTGTGTGTGTGTGTGTGTGTGTGTGTACATCTCCGTACTTGCAGGAGGTCGCGCTTCAGGCTGAGTTCGTGCTGCGTGGAGGAGCACAGTGCTCCGATGGCGGTGCTCATGAACTCCTCGGGGTTCACCTCCGCCAGCTGCTCCAGGATGCTCAGGGTGGGCGCGCGGTACCGCTCCGCGTCCACGAAGATCTTAATGTACGGGACCATGCCCAGGTCCCGCACCGTGACTAGCACACACACACACAAGATTAGATTACATATGTTTAATGAGAACTGTACGACTGTGTTTCTTACTGTGTTATTGTTTTGGGGTAACACTACAGACTTAACATGCATTCAGTTACCGTTGATTAACATGAGTTAATAAAGGAATAAGCATCAACGAACGGTTAATTAAAAAGGAACTAACGTCTAGTAATCATTTACCAATGGTGTTCCTGATTACTAACTAAAGTTGTTCACTAACGTAATGCTGTTGATTCATTTACATGTGATTTAACCCCAATGCTAATGCTATATAATAGTGCTTACCGCATTAACTAATGTTCATTAATGTTAGGCTTATGTACCCTCATTGTAAAATGTAAGGTGTCCTGGTTGTGAATAGGTCCGATGTGTGTACCTGTGTTCCGCACTGAGCGCAGTGTGAAGGAAGCCACCACTTCCAGCATGCAACTGGTGAGCGCTCTCTCACTCTCCTCCACGCACGATGAAGGTTTCTGGTCACCTGGGGTGCACATAGTGACAGGTGTCAACTCATATAACAACACATTTTCAGATCGTATATATACAGTAAGTGAGTCTTTTACCTTTGGCTCTAGATACTATGCATCCAGATTACTATGCATCTCGTTGGCATTGGTGATTTAGTTTATCCATTGCCAGGCCAGTTTGAGCACTTATCATTATCATGATACACACGCATTTAAACTCTTGACCGTTACATGCAGCCTCATGAAATCAACGCATTAACGAACAGGCCTCAACTGAGGATATACCATCAGACCATTAATTGAAACAAACCCCAAATAATGATATGAATAACCCTGACCTGCTGGAGTGACAGAGACCACCCCGGCCTTCCTGAGGATTTTGGCTCTCCTGCGAAGCTCCCCCAGTAGCAGCTCCAGCAGACCCCCTTCACTCAGAACATCTGCCAGCAGGCCGCTCCTCACAGCCAGACTATGGAGACGTTGGAATATATCAGTGAGCCGGCAGAGGACAGACATCCCATAAATGCAAACACACACACACACACACATATTGACACATTCGCACACATCGACTCACCCATGGAAACAGCTGAGAACAGCCAACTGGAATTCCCCTCCGGACACGAGCGCCCCAGTCCAACTCTGGTTCAGCACTGCCTGCAGGGCCCGCAAGGTCTCGTGGGGAATGTAGTTCAATTGAAATATGACCTAGTACAAGACAACTAATTCATCAGGCACACCGTTTTGAGTAAATTTTGAACATTTTGAAATGTTAGAATTTTAAACAATTCCTTTTTAATAAAAGTTTTTTTAAATATGTAGGTTTTTACATATTTCAAAAAACATCAGTAAATATTTTTAAAATGTTGGTGTTAGGGTTAGTTAGTTTAGGTACTTTTTCCACATATATTTTGGTTTCTTGTGCGCTATTCTGTCTGTGAGAGTCCATACCATCTCCAGCATTGAGAAGAACAGTGTTTGGACAGGGGTGGGCTTCCTCCACACACAGGAGGCGAACTGGGCCAGCGACTGGAGGGTCCACTCCAGGAGGAAGAAGTTGGCCTGGCTCCACTCCCAGATGCTCCTCACCGTCCGCAGGATCGCGCAGCACAGAGCCGGGTCCTGGGACCTCAGCATGGAACCCTGCAGAATCATGAAGGCCGTAAGGTTCTTCATGCCGGAACCTGGGAGGGGGGCAAAGGTCACAGAGACGATGAAGAGAGGCTTCATTCAGAAGGCTCTATGTCAATTTGACATCAAAAGATTTCACCCAATTGCATTAGTTTCCTAATTCTGCAGAAAACATCACAAGACGTCGGTTTCCTGCTGCAGTAAAATACAGCTTACAGCCAATAGCAAATAAAGGGGCTTTGGGACTGTACAATCAATTTAGCATATTTAGTTCTGGCAAGGTCAGCAAGTCAATTCCTTCGAACAAAGAAAAGCACAATTGGATTACGCCGCGAATATAGAAAACACAGGATTACTTCAATTGAGTTATCAGAGAACTGATGTACTGAAAACAAACAGCCTGACGTAACGGACAGCGGGCCCGACGCCGCCCTAATCTGCATTGATAGAGTTTCTCTGATTCCGGCACGGCTTTGGAAATCAGGGAAATTGCGACAACATGGCGGTATTTGCTGTAAATAAATAAGCGCTCCGGCGGTAACACGATTCATTTTCACACTTAATCAAAAATCTGATCAGGACCGAAAACCAGATCATCCCCCCCAGAAGCCGTCTCTTGTCCCTCGGTTGGCAGGAGATCTACTACTCCTAGTGATAGATGGGGGCCCCGCTGCGTGTGTGCTCACCACGGACACCCGTACAGATGAGGGCGTTGGACGGGGGCGTGTGTGCACGCGTTTGTGTGATAGATGACGGGCGGCGACGGGGCCAGTGGAGAGCGCGGATGCAGGGGATGCTAACAGAGTTAGAGGGGAGCTCTCCACTTTATCATCCTAGACATAATCCTCTCAGCTCCCTGTTAACCTGGGGGGCTGCCGGCAAAGGGTGGTGGGGGGGGAGACACAGGAGAGACCAGAAAGGGGGGAACCAGGGGGAGTGGATTGTATTGGGGCAGTGTAGGTAGTGTGTGTGTGTGTGTGTGTGTGTGTGTGTGTGTGTGTGTGTGTGTGTGTGTGTGTGTGTGTGTGTGTGTGTGTGTGTGTGTGTGTGTGTGTGTGTGTGTGTGTGTGTCTGGAAGGGTATGGGACCAAACACAAGAGGCCATTCAAAGAGCTAAAGGGTCAAAGTGCAAGGTACACAAGATAAACGAAAGATAAACTGTCAAAGATAAACTGAGTCCCCTACGCAATAGAAATACATGTGACTGGGGGGCGGGGTTGGGGATGGTTTTGAAGGTTTGGGGCATTACCTTGAGTGAGTGGGGGGTCAAACTTGAAGCCCGGGGGTTGGGGGTTGCTGACGCACAGGGCTACCTTGATCTCGGCCTTCCCGCACAGGGTGAGAGACGCCACCAGGGACAGCAGGTCTTCCACGGGCTGGAACTGATCCGCACGCACACCCGACTCACAGCTGCAAGAGTGAGGTGGATGTGATGGTGATGATGATAGTGATGGTTGTGATGACAATGACCATGACAAAAACAAATGTAGGTATCGATATTAGCATTTACAATTTAAATACATTTTATGGTTATTTGATTATTCTACCAACACTCCTAAGACTACTACTCCAGTACTCAGCATTATTTTATTTGAGATATAATGACACACTGATGAGTACTTTTGTTCCGTGATCGACGTGCAACTGAACCCGCAATTGCTAACGCAACAATCCACTTCAAAACCAACGAGTATAACAGCATTCTCAGCTACAGTCCCTACATGTTAAACCACTACATCTGTAACCCACGTCTCACAGTATGTATAATAATCCACATTCCCCACATTGGTTATCCGTACTGGACTCATTCACGGCATGGCGTCTCACCGCTTGAGGATGTTCTCGATGGCCACGTAGCCGCCGTTGGCCTCGAACTCCAGGAACAGGGCGGGGCTGAGGGAGTAGCTGTCCGCCACGAAGCCGAGCACGGCCCCCGCCACCTCGGCCAGCACCGGCCCGGGGACCTCGGCCATGATCATCTGCATGTTGTGGATGCAGAGCCTCACGCTGTTCTTGGCTGGGGAGCGAGAGGAGCAGCGGTGGGTTAGACGGGTGACCAGATGGGTGGGCATTTGTTTCTAAAAACTGTCTTTAGGAATGTCCTTAATGTAGTAATCTGTTGTCAATGGCCTGTTTGTTTGTTTTTAATCTTGTTTGTCGTTTATTTTACTGTCTGGAATGTTGAAGGACCGATGCTGCGTCTACAGTTTTTGGGAGCAGGATAGTGTGGTGGCTTAAGGGGGTCGTCTCCCAGCCAGAAGGTTGTTGGTTTTTATCCTTAATGTCGTCAACCTAGAGGCATCCCCTGAGTGAGTTGCATAACCTGCTCATTAATGACATGTATCTCCATTGGTTCGTATCTAACCAGCTAAACAGGCAGGAAAACAAGGGAACTCATCCACATCCTTGATGGATATTAAAAAAAATTCTTGAGATTGGTTTAGTAAAAACCTTTAGAATTAGTTATTCCCCAAACGACTAAGAAATATACACCTGTACTGGAACATTGAATTGGATGGTTCCTCAGAATCATCAAAGGGCCATTCAAAACTGAATCTGAAAATGCTGCGGAACATGTTGTTTCAACCACTAAGGTGGAACCAAGTTATTAAAAAAACACCAAACAGTCGAGGGTAGAAATGTATGAATTTCGTAATTTGCATTGTTCCCATTGGCTCTGAATAAATGATTCTGAACACTGGCCATCCAACATAGGCCTGTAGCCGAATAGAAGAAGAGGAGCTTCAACAGCTTCAAAGTCGTACTCGTAGTCGATATTTATAGAGATGCAGGTTGTTTACATCTCTCTGCCGAGCTCTGCGTCTCACTCAGTGTCGTCTTATCAAGGAAGTTTCCCATTTCCCCCCATTGATTCTGCTTGGTATTTATACCAAACAGGCTATGGTAGAGCGCTTGGCACAGAGATGTTAACAAGCAGCATCTCTATAAAAATCGACTTGCGCTGTGAAACGTGCTGCAAAATACAATAAAATAAAAATTGATTTGTAGAGGACTACAAATAGATGTTCAGTGGCCCCATGAAGCTTACACAAAATCTTTGAGCAGACTCTCAGTACAACACTTAACAGTCGTCGACTATTAAGTGTCTACTCTCATGTAGAGTCTGTTCCTGATACTATAAATACACCACTTGTGTTCTCTGCTAGTACGACTGGGTAAACACAGATATGTTCGCTCCCTGACTGTGGGCAGAGTGGGGGGGGGGGGGTCACAAGGGAACGACACGTCACCTTGCAGGGCTGGGACGATGTTGCGTGGCTGTGCGGCCGACACGGCCCTGAGGACGCGGGAGGCCTGGTGCCTCCAGGGGGCGCTGGTCTGGTCCCAGAGCGACGTCAGGCCGATCATCAGACACTGCAGCTCCTGCGTGTCCACCATCATCTCCACGCACGCGGGCTCCCTGCAGAGCCGGAGGAGCACCTGGTGGAACGCATAGAGAGAAGGAACAAGGGAGGGAGGATGAAGACGATGAGGAGAAAATTAGGACTTAGCGAGCTGAACCACAATCTGTAGCGACTACGCTATCCTGAGGGGAAGGATGGTATAGTGGTGAGGGTGTACGAGGACCAAAAAGGTACTGGTTTTGATCCCCGGTGTCCACAGACTGGTATTGTAGACTTGAATGTACTTGTATTGACTAATCACAATCACACCTGGTAAAATAGTACAATAGTAAATAGAAAGTACTCAAGTGACAGACCTACCCTGGGTGATTGGAATATTTACTATGGTTCACCTGTGTTAGGAGGTCCTGAAAGGTCTCCTCCTTGGGAGCGCTGTTGCTCCTGGCTGGAAGGCACACCAGCAGATAGAGACACTTCACCAGAGCAGCTGGGAGGACTGGCTTGATCCATGACAAGACATCCTAAAAGGTAATACAATACAACACACAATACATTCACTAATGGACTGTTGGCTGAGTCGACCAAGGGCTTTGGAAGAATTATGTGTAGAAGCTGTAAGAGTTTGGACTTTGAGGGATTGTATTTCATTGAAGTGTCAGCATTTGCTCCTTACAAAACCTCAAGTTAAGACACGCAGATGGATTTTGCTGGGTCAAAAGGGTAATATTGAGTTTATGTGTAAATGTGTATAGAGAAGAGATAGGCATGTTGTAATACTAACTCCAATTTATAAAAGTTTATCTTTATATGGGGATTAGTTAGCAATCCACAATCCACTGGCATGAAATTAAAATTGTCCTGGCAAATGTTATGACCACATTGTAACATATTGCTGACAATGCATTTTAAATGTTAAAGGTCCCATGGCATGAAAATTTCACTTTATGAGGTTTTCTAACATTAAGTTCAGTTCCCCTAGCCTCTCTATGGTCCCCCAGTAGCTAAAAATTGCGTTAGGTGTAAACCAAGAAGTAGGTATCTTGCTCCGCCTTTGAAAAAAGGATCACTGAAATGCGTCGATTTGGGAGCTGGCCCCATATGACATCATATGGGGCCATGTTACCTCCCCTTTCTCTGCATGGCCCGCCCAGAGAATTTGGCCCGCCAATGAGACAATGAGCTAGGACCATGCGAGCGCCACATGTGTGTGTGTGAATACACACACTGTAACGCAAGTGTTCTTTGTTATTTGGATAACCGTTCTGCTGTTGGTGTTATGACGCATAACATGCAACACAATAACGCAAGCTTGCATAAAGCTCCCATTTGGTGAAAAGACTAGACTGTGCCGGGTTGGTTGAGAAGGAATTAGGAACCGCGACATGGAGGAGAAAAGGATTTGTTGCCCAGGATTGTCCGTCGGAGACCCGCTGCCCGCTGAACGTTGCCCGGAGTTGTCTCCCGCCGGAGACCTGCTGCCCGCTGCCGCAGTAGCGGGCAGCGGGGCTGGGCGGGCGGCCCAGGGGGAGGGCAGCGTTCAGCGTTCAGCGGGCAGCCCCGGGGGCGGGCAGCAGGGCTCCGGCGGGAGACAACCCCAGGCAACAGGCAGCGGGCAGCGGGGCTCCGACGGACAATCCTGGGCAACAATCCTTTTCTCCTCCATGTCGCGGTTCCCAATTCCTTCTCAACCAACCCGACGCAGACAACCCCGGGCAACAATCGCAGACAACAATCCCTTTCTCCTCCATTTCGCAGTTCAGTCTGTACTTAATATTGACATGGAAGTGGAAGAACCAGAGGCGTCAGAGAACCCGACGCAGTCGTTTGAGATTCATAATATCATCCAGAGGCGCAAACAGCTTTTGACCATGATAATATATATTATATTATATAGATATCTAAATATAATATGATATTATTTAGATATAGAGCTCCAGGACTCCCACCAGAGCACCCCGAATGTTCAGTGTTCCACTGTAAACACTAGTGCATGGTACCGTGGCCACAAGCTGCTCAGGGCCACCTCAGGGCCCGCCTCTAAAAACGGCACGTTTATGGAGAGCTCATTGTGGGACTGGCTCGTAGTGGCTGTAACTCTGCACCAAGGCAGAATTTCTTGAATGTCTTCAAGTACTGTATTAGGGACTAACACCTATATTAAAGCATCCATAAAATAGCATGCCATGGGACCTTTAATGAACATTTGGGAGCAGTGAAAAAGAGCAGTGATGATCACGTGACCCTCAATGACACTTTAAATGTAACGTCTCTAAAAACAAAAGTAGAAAAACATGATGAAACCGAAACCGTGAAAGGACAACATGCGACATGGAAGCGGCTTGCCCCCGCGGCTCTCCGCTGCTGGGCTGACTCTGCTGACCCAGCGTGACTACCGCACGGGCATGCGAAGTTGCAAGGCTTTGTGAGGTGACATTTAGCGCTGAGCTCAACGGCCACCACTCACCGAGCTTTCCACGGTCAGCAGAGACAGCAGGGAGTTCAGGAGAAGCCACCCCGGGTTGTCTCTGGCTTGGGTGTCTGTCTCCGGAGCGACCTTCTGGAAGAAATCCACCACCTCATGACGAGCCTCCTCTGAAACAGACAGACAACACAGTCGACATAAAGTGAAAGGTGAATGGTAAATGGACTGCATTTATACAGCGCTTTCCTAACCAGTGGCCATTCAAATCGCTGTACAATTATTTGCTTAACATTTACCCATTCATGCACAGATTCTTCCTCATTGTTAGGAGCCGTTAGGATTAGGTGTCTTGCTCAGTGACACCTCGTCACTCAGCAAGGAGGAGCTGGGGATCGAACCAGCAACCTTATGGTTGCCAGTCAACCTGCTCTTCCTCCCTCTTGTTGAACATTCTCTCCATACTCTGCTAAACGTAAACTTAAGACATTTCTAAATTTAAAAAGGAGAGGGAGGAGGTGGAATCATTAGCCTTTAACACATTTATCACTTCTGTTTTTTTTTGCTTTGCGTATCAGTTTGTGTGTATATGTGTGCTTGTGTATGTGTGCGTGTGTCCGATCTAATGGCCTTGAAGAACCATGAACCATACGCCGGTCGCCAGTCGCCAGTCATTGAGGAACTACACCAGAACAAATGCTATCAGAGAAAGCAGAAGTAGCAGAGGCTGAATAACCCACTGCCCTAACCCACCAAACAGCCCACCCACACCCACATCCGGTAAAGAGAGGGGGGAGGCTTTTACTGAGAGTGGTGTCGGAGATCTCCCACAGGGAGCATCTCACTCACACACACACACACACACACACACACACACACACACACACACACACACACACACACACACACACACACACACACACACACACACACACACACACACACACCCACCCCTCCTCCACTGTCCCTTGAGTAACGGAGATCATCGACCATATACCTGCGGGTTTCTCTTTCAGTCTGTTGTGGATGTTCAGCACCACCGCTTCAGAGGCAAGCACACAGAGCCCACTGAAGTCCAGTCCTTCTGCCCAGCCGCCAGCCCCGCTGAGCTGCCACCCAAAAAAACACACAACACCGTGGTAAGGAAATGATCCAGGGAAAAGGGGAAAAAGCATGAAAGGCACACACACACACACACACACACACACACACACACACACACACACACACACACACACACACACACACACACACACACACACACACACACACACACACACACACACACACACACACACACACACCCAAGGATGAGCTGTATCAAAAGCGGTTAGACAGGGCATGAGGAGTCTTTGGGGGAGCTCTACAGTGATCCACAGGCAGAGAGGGCAGTAAGGGTTGATCAGTCATAAAGGTTTCATTCACTTCCGTAAGAAGTTGGGGTCACAGATTTTGCAATACCAGGTCTCGTGTTCCTTGTCCAATAGCGGCAAACGGGTCATGTGGAATGCTTGTGATTCTTTGTGTGTGTGTGTGTGTGTGTGTGTGTGTGTGTGTGTGTGTGTGTGTGTGTGTGAAACAAAGAGTGATTACATAAATGATCAACGGGTGTTACAAGAGCAGGCAGATCGTTGGTGGAATTCCTACTCTTGGTGTGCATGGGGGGGGGGGGGGCACGGGGCTTAGGCATTTACATGACTGCATGACTGTGATTGAACCATGGTAAATGAAGGTATCCCATGTTCTCTAATCAACTCACGGAAAGGCCGGAGGCCAACGTTCTCACTTGGTCCTCCAGCAAAAGGTCAAAGGGCTATATAGATGAGCTACTGGGAGAGCGAATCGGGAGAGAGAGAGGCGATCTTACAGGGGTCATTCTTGTGAGGTGACCGATGTTGACGTCTACGCAAACAATCGTAGATCCATCAGAAGCGTTTATCTGATCAAACGAATATCCTGAGGAAATCACCCATCAAACCAACGTCACACACAGTGACGGGAACAAGGCGGAGCTCTGGGTTCGGTACCTGTCTGTAGAGAGCCAGGGCCTCCAGAAGACGCTCCTGTTGCGTGTGGTCGGGGGCGGGGCCTGCATGCGTCCTCAGATCATGTAACTGTTTAATAAGAGCCTTGTGTAGCGGCCCTGGGGCCTGTGGGCCCTCGGTTCCCTCCACTTTCTCTGCCGTCTGGACCGGAAGAGCCAACTCTCCCGATGCACTCAGCTCCCCGGTCTCTTTGTTGATCCTCGTCGCAGCCTCACCCATTGGGTCCTGGTGAGGGCGAGATACAGAGGGAGAGAGCGGCGAGTGAGGATGATATATCTTTAATATGGTATAATATAGAACACAGTGCAGCGTGCTGTATCAAGTCAAGCAAATATTTGTCTAGTAATAGATTGATCTTGGTTGATGCATTGATTCAACATTCAATTTAGTTGATACAAATAGACAGATGTATATAGTTGTATTAGTATTAGTAATGCACACATACATTATGAGAGAATCACTTCGGGGAAGAATTAACAACTGCTCCAAAAGCCCACACTGCAGTCAATATTTCCTGTATCTATCTATGATTCGTGAATCCTTTAAGGCTTAAGCTGACACATGTGAAGGCATTTTAAAACAATTGTGTCAAGGGGCAGAGATAGAATCAATGTTTCACTTTAAAAGTATTTTCAAGGCTCGTGAGGTCCAGCATTTCAGGAAAAACCCAGAAAGTCACACACACGGTCACTTAAATTAAATAATGGGGTGGACAGTTATTTTGCTCTGGCTGGAATGTTTCTGTAGTCACCAAGTGTGAGAAACCCTGTGTCAGCTCTGTGTGAATATATCTGGACCTATGTCATGACACACACACACACACACACACACACACACACACACACACACACACACACACACACACACACACACACACACACACACACACACACACACACACACACACACACACACACACACACACACACACACACACACACACACACACACACACACACACAGTATCCAGTGTAGCCTACATACCTGCGGCCGCGGTTCCATTTCAAAGTAACGTCAAAGTCAGAAAGCGCCCTCAGCCTTGTTGTTGCATTCCCACTTGATAGCCTTTACGTTGTTTCTCTGTGGCCATGTCGCAATAGACAAGCCAAGACCTGCGGTTTCAAAAGTTGTAGTCACTGTAGCCGAACTCCAGCGTCAAGCTCAACCGCTCCTCAAGCCGCTAATCTACACGGAGCGCACAGAACTTTGCACGAGCAGTGGGCATCAGCTGGCTCGGGTCATGTGCTTCACTTCCTAGGAATGAAAGAAAGCAGAAGTTTGAAAACGGCTGTTCAGCTGGTTGGCTGGGTCCGCCCCCTCCAATGTACGGTTCTGTCATGCGGTAACAATTCGTGAATCATGATAACTAATAGAATCAGGGCTAAAAATACGTTCAACCCGCACCGTTGACATTGCGTGTTTTTGTTGAGATAATGAGAAACAAATATTAGAATGGCTGTCAGGACACAAAGGTTGCTGCATGCAACGCTTTGGAAACGGTTTTTACTCATTGATAAGAACAACAACAACAACAAAGTAAACAGCGACACCGTGTGGATCGAAGCATTTGACAAACTGCCGCAATAATGCTATCTTAAAAATGCCTGTCAAACGCAGTGTTTCCCCAAAAAAACAGTTAAACGCAATCTTTATAATGCACTATATAATACAATTATATAAATAAACTATGCAAGCCCATTTCCACCAGTAAAATTAATAAAAGAATATGCAAAATATAATAATGTTATCTGGGCTTTTATAATAAAAGCTTTTATAATAAAAGCCCAGCTCGTAACAAATATCCCCATGGTAAGTCAAAATTATGAGATAAGAAGTCATAATTATGAGATAAAAGTATTTTAGATTACTTCAGATTCAGAACTGTATTTTGTTTCGTATTTGATATTTGATGATGACTAAATACGTTTTTGCTGATACTTATCAAATATCATTTGATATCAAATATCATTTGATAAGTATCAGCAAAAACGTATTTAGTCATCACCGGGGTCAATAACAAAATGTCAAGAAGACGCCATAGTGATGAGAATATGGTGGCCAGGCTCATAACAGGAGAACGTCAAAACCATTGAAATAGAGGCCTGGAATCACTTATATGTCGAGTGGGAGAAACAGTATCTCCTCATTGGAAAGCAACTTGGAAGGTCCAGCAGCGGTTTTGGAAGCAGACCTCCCGAAATCCTGCACATCTTATGTGCTGCTGCCCACCTTCTGCCTGAGAAGCTGACAGTGTACACAACGCTAGTAGGCTTTCTGAACAATATCAGCTTGAGGTCGTCTGGGCCTGTGTCACATTTTATATTTCAGAAATATTTGTTTGCTTCCTATTTCATTCCAGGACACATTTTCTACTATCACACTGATTGCAATTGTCAAAATAATAAAATATGTTTTAATCTGTGATGAATGCAAATACAGCATAACTGTTATTGTTATTTTAGACACATCAAATATGTAAATATTTTCAGTTCTTTCTAATATAATTTAAGTAGAGACAAACAAAGTACTTTGTTGTCCGCACACTTGCTATTTTTAGGAACTGAATAAAATTCTCATCACTCTCTTCTTGACATTTTGTTATTGACCCGTTGTGTAAATACGATTTTACAGATTTTTATCATTTTGATTCAAATATGTTTCTGAATCAGAAGTAATCACTATTTTTATAATAATAATAATAATAATAATAATAATAATAATAATATAATAATGACTTTTGATCTCATATTATGAATTAGGCTACCATGCAGATATTTTTATTATCAGGACTAAGCTTTCTTTATTTTTTCGGCGGCAATGGGCTTCCATAAGAAACATTGTATTTTAACTTTAATTGTGTTTGTACCATTCGTCTATATTTATTTGTGCGAGTTCCTACGTATTTATAGCGACCACATGTTTTTTTTTTACGTACCTAACGCTATCGGTCACGTGGGAAACTACAGCCAATCAGGTCGGCCAGGCGTGGTCTGCTCCAGTCAGTATATCACAATAGAGGATCCCGTTACTTTGCAGATAAATATGCCCACCAATATCGATTTTGATTACGATAGGACGTTGCTACAACCGAGATTTTAAACGTAGCTCAAAGTTAGAATTGGCCTGTTAGAAAGTGAGCGGCGTTGTTTTAGCTGATCATCATGTATACGATGCCTGACAGCTCTGATGGCGGTGGAGACATATTCGACTGCATACAGAGAGGGAATATTGAGCAGTGTGTAGAATTGATTCAAAATGATCGATCAATTCTCAAGGAAAAAGGTAACGTAGCATGACAACTTTGAAATGGAAAGGTATCACGGTGTTACAGGAAACGGTTGCTGTATGGAGTTGAGCATCCCGTTGTACCTGCTATGGTATTTTTTCATCTGACGTTATTGCAGTGTTCATGGTTTAACAATTTCATGAAATGTACATGCATGTGCATTTACGTCTGAAACTCTCAAACCGGCTTCAACCGTGACCATGCTGTTTAAATGCTGTATTAAACTTTGTAATATCAAAGTCTGTAACATTTCTCATTTTAAGATAGGTTGAGCCTTAGATTGACTTAATGTTTGATGCTTGATTAGATACAGCAAATCCCACTTTGCTTATCAGTGATCCAATTTTCCCTCACAAATGATATGAGCTGATACATCTTTGTGACTCAATCTCTCCTATAATTACTTATGGCTTATTGTTAGTTTCAAGACGTACAAGAAATGCAGTGAGCCGCTCAGTGTGTGCCTGTATGTATAACTGCTTATGTAGGTACTGCAAGTATAACTGTATGTGTAACTGTGTGCATGACATGTTGTTTTTCTCCCAGGCTGGGGTGGTTTCACTCCACTCCACTATGCTGCTCTCCATGGAAACCGCCCCCTGGTTGACAGCTTGCTAAGTAACGGTGCTGACCCTAACCTAGTATCCGAAGCGGGTCAGACCTCATTTCACTTTGCCTGCAGGTCAGTTCCGTCCGCATTGAACATCTCAACCAGTGAATGTTGTCCACACTTAATACATTCACAAACCTCTAAACATTGAGTGAATGTTGGCTGGCCTTCATCACACACCGATCCATTCACAAAACCGCTTCTTAAAGAAAACATTGTCGTTTTGCAGGGGAGCCATCTTTTGTATTAGTTGTGGTTTTTATATTGATACATAAATGCTTAGTATATGATGTATGATAATGCATGCCTCTCTCTCTGGCCTCGGCCTCAGGCAGGGAAACATCTACATCATGCACCAGATGATGCAACACGGGGCTGATCTGAGACTGGTGGACCTGCAGGGAAAAACATCTCTGCACCATGCAGTGCTGGGAGGCAGCATGTAAGCAGAGGACACGCCCCTACATGTACATCTAGGCAGCTAGTCAGCACAAGATTTATCAAAAGCTACAAGTGAAGCTGAGAACAATTAAAACATCTTATCAAAATTAGTATTTGCAAATATTTCAGTTTTCTCATAAAATGGTGTGCACAATACAGAGAAGCTATATCAATTAGAAAGATGTGGTGAGAAGCTTGATCCACTATTATTTGTGCATTATAGTTTCATCTCAAGATACGTAAATGGTACATCTCAACAAGGTGTGTTCTGAATTGAGCGTAATAGCTCAAGTGACCAAATTGTCTGTTTGTGGTTTGTACATATTAACCATGACCATATTATTATCATCATATGTCTTTTTGTTTGTTTGTCTGTTTGTGGTTAGTGTAGCCATGCATTACCTGTGGGAGACGGGAATGTTCCGGTACTCTGACTCAGACATGTATCACCTCTCATCGCTGCACATGGCCGCGTCCACCAGCAACACAGAGGTGGTTCGCTACCTGCTCAGACACCAGGTGTGGAAATAATTTCTAATCAGTCTGACAATTATACCTTTTTCACCTTTGAAGTCAAACACAATCGACGTGTGTCAACCATTTATTACTATGTTTTAGCGCTTATCTCTCGTATTAGTATTCTTGTGTTTGGGAGCGTTCCCTGGACGTATTCAAGCTAGTAAAAGGTGTTACGTTGGTAACCATGCGGAAATGCAACAATTCACACTTTTACTTCGTTGTGTCCATCTTTGTTGCTTGCGTTGCCAGAGATGTGCAGTGGATGCTATTGACCAGGAGGGGGCGACAGCGCTCCACGTGGCCGCAGAGCATGGAGGCGTGGAGGTGTGTTGGACTCTGCTGCAGAGGACCGGCTACAGGATGCTCCACTGGAAGAACCACCACGGCCTCACCCCTCTGGACCTCAGCAAACAGGGGAAGACCTTTAGGTGAATCAATCGATCAGGGCCTTCTAAATAATAATACCACAACGTTATCAGTGTTGCATTTGTACCTTCTTCCTATATCTATTCCCCTTTCTTTCTCTTGGCTTGGTTTGAAGGCGAATGTTTATATTTTTCTACTTTTTTCAGACATCAGCAACTCACAAAATTACTGAGACTGTATATTAATCAGCCAATGCACCACACGCCGAAAGAGTCCCACGGTGAATATACTCTTTATATTATCTATAAATATTCTTGAGCCCATCATGTATTCAAGTTATTATACTGATGTAATGAGGATGAGAATGGTGAAGATGAGGATGATGATGATGATGATGTTTGTTTGTTATGTGTGTGTGTGTGTGTGTGTGTGTGTGTGTGTGTGTGTGTGTGTGTGTGTGTGTGTGGCCCAGTCCTGTACTATTGGACACTGCTCTACCCGACTCTGAGCGGCTCGGTCATACTGATCATAGCCGCCCTGGGGGGGGGCTACGGGGGGCTGCTCTGCGGCCTGCTGTTTCCCTGGCTGGCCAGGAGCATCTTCACAGCGTTCCACCGCATGACCACCTACCAAAGGTCTCACTAAGATCCACTCAGACACACCTACACCGGCGGTCACTGCTCCTGCCATCCTATCTAATGCATTCTCCACAGTCGTGCAGGCTTCCTGTGGTGGTCAAGTGTTTAGATGTGTTGTGTGGTGTTTTTTCCAGGTTACCTAACCCTATCTACCTGGGCACACTCTTCGCGGGCTTGTTCCACACCTTGCTCTGCTTCTATGGGAAAATCATGCTCAATATCCTTTTACATAAACTACACTGTTAACCATTCACTGCTCTGTAGTCGTTCAGCAGATGCTTTGATCCAAAGTGACAGACCTGACAGGGGATTTGAGATTCATGTCATTAACAAGCTTCTTACATTAGAAGAAAAATAACAGAAATGTACAACCTTGAAATGATCCTTCACTGGCCCCACGCATGTGGTCGACCGGACTTCTGGTCCAGTTCTCCATGTTCCACTTCGCCCTGGTGCTGGGGCTGCTGTGTAAGATCCTGACCCAGGACCCGGGAGCGCTGGGCCGCGCAGAGTCCGACCCACGCTTCACCTCCATCGCAGACCTGGTGGAGAAGAACGAGAAGCCCCAGAGGTTCTGCCCCTACTGCGAGGTAAGGAGAATAGCCCCCGGGGACTGAGGGAGATGAGGTGGAATCAAAGTGGGTTGTAGGGCAATCTGTGACTTTTGCACCGGATTGTTGGTTCACCCTGCAGAAACAAGATACTGTTACGAGTAGCTTGTTTAGGTTCCCATCTATAAATATAAAAAATTACATTTAGTTATTTAGACTCTTTTGTCCAAAGCCAATAATACACTGAGAACATAAAAACAATAGAGCATACCTTTATAAATATATAAGAATTTGATTCAAACAAACCAATCTTGGTAAACCTCTCAGAAGTCAGCGAACCGAAACTTTGGAGTATTAGACAAGCTTCAACGACTGTACGCGTCGTGCAGAATGGGACGGTTGGTAGACTTCAACCTTCCAGTGATAGCGCACTTAACCGTAGGTAGTGTGCCGTTACTCCTAAGTGTTCCGAGTGCACTCACACCGAGCCGCGACTAATGCGCCCATAATCTCCTCCTCCTTCTGTTTACCTTCTCCCGCAGCTCTTCCAGCCCGACCACAGTAAACATTGTAAGCTGTGTGACGTGTGCGTGGCGGACTACGACCACCACTGCCTCTTCCTCAACCGCTGCGTCGGCCGGGGCAACCACCGCCTCTTCCTCGTCTTCCTGCTCTCCATGGTGACCGCCCACCTCCTCTTCCTCGTCACGGCGACCAGCTACCTGAGCGGCATGAAGGCGGCCGGGTATCACGGCGCGACGGCGTCGTGGTCGTCGTGGCTACCGTTTTTGGGGGCGGAGTTCTGGGTGGCGACCTTGGCCGTGATGAACGCGCTGACGTTGTTGTGGGAGGCGTGGCTACTGAAGGAGCAGTTTGACGCCGTGGTGGCGGGAACGACCACCTACTTCCGACAGGGTGAGACGGTGGGGAGGCGGAAATCGCTCGGCCAACGCTGGGCGGCCATTTTGACCTTCCTGATGGAGGGAAGAAATGGCCTGGTGAGGAGGCAGGCCCAAACGGACCAGACAGCCCTAGTCATTTAGGAACTGCCAAACTTCTTGAAGATCTGTGTCCTCAAGAAAAAAAATCCAAATCCGTTATTAGTATTAAACAAAAAAATGTGACTGCCACCTTAAGTTGTTGTACTTGAATGTGTTGACTGTTTACTGATGAAATTGCTCTGACTGTATTTGAAACGCACTAGACTACTAGAGACACTCATGCGGTGTTGCCGTAAGATTCATCACCACTCTGAACACTACTAAACATCTGAGATTCTTATCTGTCACTGAAACTGTGCCCTGCTGAGCTCTGTGGACTAAAGAGTTTCCGAGCCAAGCCATGCTTTAATAACACGCATTGTCCTGTGAAGCTGTGACATTTCTCAACTGTGTTTTAGCAGAAACAAATAGATATCATGTCTCAGCACGTCTGTGATTTTATATAACACACGTTTTACCTTCTAACGTCAGTATTGCAGTTTTGAATAAAAAGCCTGCCATTAAATGACGCATACCCGTGTCGTGACATGTTCACCTTGACCTTTGTGTTAGCATTCTGCGTCCGAGATTTGCATGTCCATCCACATAACGCATACAGCCAGCTTCAGCAAACTGCACTCCCATTGGAAGGACTTCTTCCCGACTAGCATAATGCTATTACCTCCCTGACCGGCTCCCACTCATTTGCACCAGGCCGCTTCCTCCACTCCCGCTAATGGGCCAGGTCTTTCTGGTTTCTTCAATTACACACACTCATTTCCTTCATGTCCCTCAGGAGCACATTTCTACATTATAGATGACGCACCCCGTTGCCCCCTGGCTTGTTCTTTGTGTTAGATGTGAGTGGTGGAGAAGATGGTGGCTCACACACACACACACACACACACACACACATATAACACATATACTGTGTATATATATATATATATATATATATATATAGACACTTTTGTATTGGAGTGAATCTGCTTATTTACTCAC
>NC_140277.1:5723247-5780747 GCF_964030765.1 Micromesistius poutassou
CTCTCTCTCTCTCTCTCTCTCTCTCTCTCTCTCTCTCTCTCACTCGCTCTCTCTAAAGTGACATTATGACAGTAATGGCACAGTGTTGTTTGCACTACAGCTGATTGTGATTGCTACGACCGCCCAGGGACGTCCTTCAGAGTGTTTCAGAGCAGAACAACCTGGCTGCTCTTCTCCTTTCTTTGACCAATGCCAATTGTCAGGAGGCTCGTAATTGGCCGGTTATGAGCTTCCTCTTACGGGCACTTTACAGAACAGAACTTCAGATGGATGATGTCATGGCAGGGCACCGATAGATGATTAAAGACTCATTGTTTTCAGCGGTCCAATTGAGAGGCAGTGGTTTGTGATGACATTGTATTGATTGGGCTGTCCTGGTCTCGGTCTATTTGGGTCTGCTCGCTGGCCATATGCTCAGCCACCACAAGGACCCTGCAGGCCTACGACATGTGTCCGGATCCGTTACTCCTCGCGTGCTGGGAACAGGTGAGGGACTCGGGATTAGAGGCAGACAGAGACATAGAGAAAGGGGAGCGGTCAGAGAGAGAGCGAGAGACAGAGAAAGAAAGAGAGAGAGAGACAGAGAGAGCAGCAGAGAGAGAGAGAGAGAGAGAGAGAGAGAGAGAGAGAGAGAGAGAGAGAGAGAGAGAGAGAGAGAGAAGAGAGAGAGAGAAAGAGAGAGAGAGAGTGTGTGTGTGTGTGTGTGTGTGTAAATCCCAACAGCTGGGTGTCAAACATAGTTTCTCCAGTATGGACGAACAAACTCTAATGCTGTGGTCTAGACGCCGGCACAGGGGTATGCGGGTCACGTGATCAACGCCTTGAGACAAATATGGAGGCTGTAAATCAGAGCTGGCCGACGGCACGGATTAACAGTTTATGTGAAGAAAATAAATCTCAAAGGACATTGTGTGTAACTTGAAGGAGAGGAGAGGGAGGGGTTGAGGCTGTCTTTCGGTGGGGGTCTTGCCATCCCGGGTGTGTGTGTGTGTGTGTGTGTGTGTGTGTGTGTGTGTGTGTGTGTGTGTGTGTGTATGTGTGTGTGTGTGTGTGTGTGTGTGTGTGTGTGTGTGTGTGTGTGTGTGTGTGTGTGTGTGTGTGTGTGTGTGTGTGGCTGGGGTCTTATGTTCTAATTGTGTTGTCAAGGCAGGGAGGTTAAAGCTTTTAACTGAAGTGATGTAATGGGTGAGTGTGTGTGTTGCAGTACATCCGTTGTGTGTGTGAGCGAGTAAGTGAGTGAGTGTATGTATGTGCACTTGTTGTGTGTGTGTGTGTGTGTGTGTGTGTGTGTGTGTGTGTGTGTGTGTGTGTGTGTGTGTGTGTGTGTGTGTGTGTGCATCTGTGTATGTGTGTGTGTCTCTGCTGCACAATGTCAGAACAAGCTAAGGTCTATGAGATGTAGGCGAAGAGGAGATGGTGTAAGGCATAATGACCACCTCACCCCTCCTACCACCACCAGCCCTCCCTCTCTTTGTGCAAGACGGCATCAGGGAGTGCAGCAGCCACTTGAGCGTGCATGCCACGTGCAGTCCGCCCCTCTCCATCTCTCATGTGCCATAATGCTATTCTCCTTTGATTAGATTTCCTGCTCGGCTTCACTCTGACCCTGTAATACACAACCATCTCTCTCTCCTGCTCTCTGTCGCTCTCCCTCACTCTCTCTCTCTCCATCCTCTCTCTCTCTCTCTCTCCATCCTCTCTCTCTCTCTCCATCCTCTCTCTCTCTCTCTCTGACTCACTCTGTGTCTCTCCGAAATCAACACAAACCACATCATCAGCATTATCTGTCTGACCTGAATCGTAAAGGAACAGGAGACGTGGTTGTCCTGTGACCGCAGGTTCTGAAGATGAGGGAGCTGTCTTCTAGAGTTCTAAATATGGAAGCTCACAAGACATTGGTTAATGAGGTTTGAGAGAGAGAGTCATTTGCCCAAAGGAGCAAGTTTCATGGAAAGCTGTGAAGAATGATAAAACATTCATAACGTTTTATAACTTCCTCCTAAGCTTTAATCAATCATAGATGGGAAAGTGACAGTCTTATTTGCACCAAAATTCCATTAGCAGCCATAATAGTAAAATAAAGTATGTGCATCATTTTTATTGGTTTTTATTTTTATTGTAGATGTAGAGGTATTAAGCAAATTTGTTTGGTACAGTTCAATATAGTGTAGGCTTTTACAACATATATCTTGCACTCTTGAGGAATGTATGTTATTTTTGTAATTCAAAATAATGTATATTTTCGTTTTGGATGCCAGATTAACTGATCTAATATTGTCTGTTTAATTTTATCAGTCTTCCAATTCTTCCAATTTTAGGGTTAGAGTTGGAGTATTTGAGGTGTTTAAAGAGCATTATTGTCAAAATAGTGTCAAATTAAGATGAGAAGGTCAAAAGAATATTGCACATAACACATTTGGTGATACAAAGAACCAATACAGAGTTAATACTTTACATAATTTATACCATGTTTTATTATAATTGATATGTACTGGTATTTTATAGACCTGCGTTGACTGAAGGGCTGAGTATTACTATTAGTAGATTGATCTTTAGCAGCTAATGAATTAACACCAAACCAAGGGGTGGCATAAAAGAAACTTGTACAACTTGTTAAGTATTACAAATAGGCAAGTGCCTGGCAAGGAGTAGGTTGCCTCCTGTGATTCCCATCTTGACTGTAATATGTGTCCATCTGCATGAACAGCATACTACTAGGAGTGTTTCTGCTCTCTCTCTCTCTCTCTCTCTCTCTCTCTCTCTCTCTCTCTCTCTCTCTCTCTCTCTCTCTCTCTCTCTCTCTCCTCTCTCTCTGCATACAGTAACTGTCACGGTTAATGAGCACAGTGCATGCTCTGCTCTTCTTCCCAGCAATCATGACTCTGCAAGCAGGCAGGGATGGAGGGCTGGAAGGGGGTGTTGGTGGTGGGGTCTGTGAGAGAGAATAAAACGGGCAGATTAGAGAAAGAGCTGATAAGTGAAGGAGAGAGGAAACAGGAGAGAGAGAGAGAGAGAGAGAGAGAGAGAGAGAGAGAGAGAGAGAGGGAGAGAGAGAGGGACATAATAAAGAAGGACATGCCCAGGCTCCTCTCCGATACATTCCCTGCTGTCCTCAGCAGAAAGGGAGTCGCAATTAACAAGGGAGAAAAAGCATTGATTTCTCTCTCTACCTCTCTCCCTCTCTCTCTATCTCTCTCTCTGACTGTCTTTCTCTCTATATATCTCTCGCTCCTGCTCCCTCACTCTTCCTTTTCTCTCTCTCTCACTCTCTCACTATACCTCTTTCCCTCTCCCTATCTCTCTCGCTGACTCTCATTCTCTCTTTTCTCTAGCTCTCTCCGTAGGTCTCTCTGTTTCTCTATCTCCCCGCCCTAATTCTCTGGGGATCCTTATGCTGTCACCGGGCGTGCTCAGACGTTTTGTCCCAGGCATACTAATGCAAAATCCATGCTTTTAATCATGGCCTGTATGATGGATACGCTCCGATGGAATAAAACAACCTGATCCGAGCCATAAGGATCTATTGTGTAAAACAATGCAGCAGCAAATACCCCCTGCGCTGTTCCCCAGGACTCAATATAAGATGTATAGGAGTGTGTATGGCTATGAGCCACCCTATATAGGTGTCTCTGTAGAGCGTGTGTGTCTATTGTCTACATGTCTTTATTGAATGTATAGATGTATGTTTAATATGTATATATATAATTGTATATCGTTCTATTCCTACTATACCTTTCTCTCTCTCTCTCTCTCTCTCTCTCGGTTTCTTTGTCCTGGGCCTGTGTGTATGTACTTGGTCCCGGCTCACCTGGTGAGCATGGCATTAACACTTCCATGGTGAGGGGTCTGATTCCCACTGGGACCATCCATGCTGACAATGTATGCACTCACAAGATTGTATTGTATTTTGCTTGTGTGTATGTGTGTGTGATCGCGTGCATGTACATGTGCGTGTACATATGTGTGTGTGTGTGTGTGTGTGTGTGTTTGTGCGTCCATCCAGCCCGATCCAAGAGCATGGTTCTGGGGGAGCTGTCTCGGCTGTCCAGGCCCTGTTCTCCTCTGGACCAGGAGAGGGCGCTGAAGGCAGGCTGGCTGAAGAGACAGAGGAGCATCATGAAGAACTGGCAGCTGCGCTGGTTCGTGCTGCGGCCCGAAGCCCTCTACTTCTATAAGGACCAGGATGAGGCCAAGGCGCAGGTGAAATACCCAATACTAATCCTCTATCCGCCAGCATGTGTCCTCTGGTCCCGTTACAACCTCAGTAGTATGGTTCTGTTGTGTTGCTAAGCCCAAGACAGGCCCTGCTATGATCTTCATTTAGTAAGTGAAAAAGGACATCATCTTTCAACATATATAGGTATTATAAACACATAATTATAGAAGATAAAGGCCAAAATGGCTAACAATTCCTCACATAACTGCTTTGTGGTTTTGCAGTATCCATATTGTGCCTTTGGGACTAGAGACAGATATTCTGCGTGGAATATTAAATAAACGTAATTGCTCTTAATTTGTATTCTGAATGGAGAGAATACAAGAGAATATCACCCCACCCCCACAACCCCCCCCCCTCCCTTATCCCTGCATTAAGGCCTCTTCACATGTCTGCAAGCTCCATTATGGCTCTGGTTGCTGCTGAGGACGTGGTTTGTGAGCCTCACAGTGGTACCGCTGTGTTCGCAACCAGAGCACTTAGCTTGTGACCTATGAACCCCCCCCCCCCCCCCCCCACTCCCCACCCTACTCAACCCTGGGGAAAGGGGATGAGGAGGGAAACCCAAGTGGACAAGGGGAAGCGGCGGGGGCGTTAGGGTAAATAGATGAGCGAGAGATGTTTCCCTGAGTCACCTCCTCCCTCCATCATCTCCGGGCTCTGCTCCGTTGGACGGCTGCCCAGACAGCAGCAGCAGCACCACAGCCGCAGACCCTGGGAATCCATAACGGTTTACATGCACTACATGTCCTGTTCCAGAGTCGGTAATTGATTAGCGAGCGAGACCCTGTGTGGCTCTACATCGGTACTAGTGTGTTCTGCTTTACCCTGCTTTTCTGTAGGTCAGTCTTTTATTTGATGGGGGGTGGACTTCAGGGTCAGAAAATGTTCTTAAAATGTCCTAAAAAAATATGGAAGACCTGTCTTCCACTCGTCCCCTCAACCTCCTCCTTCTTCTTCTTCTTCTTCTTCTTCTTCTCCCCCTCTGTTCTCCAGGGTTGCATTCCACTGCAGGGCAGTCAGGTCAACGAGCTGCCAGCCAATCAGGACGAGCCTGGCCGACACCTCTTTGAGATCGTTCCAGGTGGGTTGGCATAGTAACAGCGGTGTGGTCAATGATCTGCCAATAGCGTGGCATCGTGAAACAGTGAATAATCACATTTATCCACCCCCTGAAAGGAGAACACTCTTCTTTTAGAGGCTCCTTTACCCTGACGTTGTCTTGGAAGAACGGGTACACACACAAACACACTCAGGCCCTTTTAGTGTGTCTCTGCTTGCCTATAAAGGTGGTGTGTTATTCATGGAGTATAAGGCGTTTTTCAAGTTCATTTCAGCAGCATAGTCTCTGCATATGTCCCCTTGCAGAGGACGAGAGCGAGAGAAATAACAAGAGTGAAGGGAGAGCGGGGGGAAAGGAGAGAGGAGGAAAGTGAGAACGAATGAGAGTTTGGTGCAGTTGCTGCGGTCCACGGGGAGTTCTGGACTTTCTGGGTCATTTCTCACGCACACAACTGCACAGTGTGCACCACCACCGCGATGCAGTGCTTACGAATTCAGCTGCTCTAAAGTACACAGCAAGGTAAAAAGCAAAACAGCTTCAGAATGAAAATAGGGGAAATACAGAACTATATAAGAGGAACACTCTCCCTGGTATGTTTTTCAAGAGTGTAATTATACCCAACAGAAGATACTTCCACTTGAGTCTCAACGTTAGCCCTGTAAAACAAATTATTAAAGTTCAGATCAGCACTTTCAAATCAGTGCACTCAAGCTATGCTAAAATGTCAAAGGAGCGGTATCAAAGCTGGGGGCGGGCAGCCAGCCGATTGATGGCTGCTTTGAACCTGGCAGGGGTCCTGGAGCTAATAAGGTCATCAAAAGTCAAAGTGATTATACCCGAGAGAGGAAACCCGATATCTATGCTGTTATTAAAATTCTTCTTTAATTTATGAATAGGCCTATTCCTATTCCTTATTCTTTTATTTATTTCCTCACCATTGCTTGAAAAGTGCTCTATAAACAAAATAATAACTATGATTATGTGCAGCAGTACGGATTTTCACATGTAGGCCTACTTTTCTCCATAACATCGATCCAAAATTATTTTTCTTCCCTGAAGGAAACGGTGGAGAAAAGGATCGAACGGGCGTAAGCCACGAGTCATTCATGTTAATGGCTAACTCCCAAAGTGACATGGAGGACTGGGTCAGAAGCATCCGCAGAGCCGTCTGGTCCCAGCTCGGGGGTGGTAAGCTAATATTCCCTCGTATCTCAAAATTAGCATTTACATTTTATAGAGCAGCTATTCAAAACAAAAGCATTTAGCCAACTGAGAATACTTTTTTAGTATGTGTACCTTGAGTGATTGACTGGAGTGTGTTTGAGGAACTGGAGTGTATGTTTGTGGGCCCCCAGGGGTCTTCGGTCAGCATCTGGAGGAGACGATGCTGTGTGAGCGCCAGTGCGACCCCCAGCGACTGGTCCCAGTGTTGGTGGAGCAGTGTGTCTCTTTGATACGTCAGTGCGGTCTGCAGGAGGAGGGCCTGTTCAGAGCTCCGGGACCGACCAATCACGTGCGAGAGCTGCAGGATGCGTTCGATCGTGGCGAGAAGCCAAAATTCGACAGGCAAGGAGAATGATGGGTCTTATAGCGCGTATTGGCATTATGCGCCCATCTGAGTGTATTGGGTAATTCATTAGATCCTCTGTGATACGCTCTTCTTTCCTCCACAGTACCACTGATGTCCATACGGTGGCGTCACTGCTTAAGCTTTACATACGGGAGCTTCCGGAACCTGTTATTCCCTTCTCTAAATACACCCAGTTTCTGTCTTGCGCTCAGCTACTTACCAAGGATAGGGGGCTGGTAAAAATAATAAGTATATTCTAGTTTATTCACCAATAAATTATTTAGGATTGATCATTTATCAAATTTGGTAATTAACCTTTTTTTTCAGGGCATAGTGGAACTTAGCAAGCAGGTGAAAGCTCTGCCTCAGGTGAACTACAATCTACTCAAATATGTCTGCAGGTAAGCCAGTGTCGATTGCAATGACAAATACACATTGTTGTAGGAAGCACTGTATAATACTAGAGGTAATGACATCAATAAACCTTTCATAATTCTTCATAAAGGGAAAATATTGTTCCTCATGCATTTGACATTTTGATTTCATCATCTCATCATTATCAAGCAATTCACATATCCCTAACACCTCCATCCTGCGTTCATACTGACATCACGCTGAATTGGAGCCCCTCCTGATTGATTGTATGTGCTGTCCTCCTACATCTCTATTAATATCTTCGATTTGTTCCTGAAGGCAAGACAGCTGAGTCCACCCAGGCAGCTCACACAATGCCAACAAAATGACTCAGTCCCCTGCATTCATTAGGAGGGAGTCTGATATATACTGTGCCAATGTCTCCGATCGCAATTTGTGTACTCAGTACCAGGGAAATGATCAGTAAATGAGGTATTTTTCCTTGCAGTCAGACAATGTTTGGTTTCTGTCTGGTCAGGTTCCTGGATGAAGTTCAATCCCACTCCAAGGAAAACAAGATGAGTGTTCAGAACCTGGCTACTGTGTTTGGACCCAATATCCTCCGGCCCAGAGTGGAGGATCCAGTCACTATGATGGAGGGTATAGAGACATAACATGTATTACAGATTGTTGCAAGAATGGAAACATATTTTCACTTTTGGGTTTAAGGGAATGAAGACCAATTGAAATATAAACTCCTGAGTTTTAAATCTTACTTAGTGTATTCCTCTGATTGTTCGTTCATGTGTCCATGTACAGGAAGCTCTCAGGTGCAGCACCTGATGACAGTGTTGATCAGTGAACACGCCTGCCTCTATCAATGGGAGGAGAAAGAGGCTGATCAGGCTCCCACAAAGACACAGTCAAGCCCGGGGCAACGCTGCAGAGTGGAGTGGATATCCCAGGGCAACAACACCCCAAAAACATGCTCCACCCTGGCACTAGACCCCAACACCTCCAAAGACCAAAGCCAAGAATCCTCCACTCCCTCTGTGGATGGCAAACATGTGACAGAATCAACGTCCCCCACCCAGACCCAGGAGAACGGGGAAGAAGGAAAGCCGGAGGAGAAGGCCACGGAGAAGACGGAAGAGAAAGCGGATATTAAAAGTGACGGGAAGCCCGGAAACGGCATGGCCATCAGCCCCAGTAAGCAGTCCAAGGCCCTGCCGTCCTGGAGGACTTCCTTCAAGGCGGGGGCTGGATCGGGAGCACCTAGGGGGAAGATGGGTGGGTCTGCGGGGGACGTATCCGCAGCCAGCGGGAGCAACTGGCTGATGAACGGCCTTTCCTCTTTGCGAGCTCACAGGCGCACGTCCTCTTCTGGGGAACGACTGAAAGACTCCACTCTGTCCCTTAAAGACACACCCCTTTTTCTCAAGGACACTGCCCTATCGCCTAAAGACCCCCAGAAAAACTCTCTGGGCGACTCCTTGCACTCCCCCGCAAGCTCACCCCTCGCCCACCGGTCCCTCGGCCAATCCCACAGACTCTCCGCCTATGACAACGTTGCTCCTTCCAGTCTGAGCTTGCCTGCCGACACCTCGACCATTTGGACGTCCTATGAGATCTCGTTAACAGATCCAGAAGACGGGGACCAGGGGTCAAAGCAAGGACATGTGAAGTCCTTAGACACGGTAACCTTAGACACCCCTCTGGATCCCAGTGCTGACATCACCAGAGGTGGTGAGGAGGACGTGGACGTCAAGGAGGAAAGCAAAGGGTTGGGCACTGACGAAGATCTTGCCAAGCTGTTGTCCAATCTAAAGCAAGAACTGAAGATGCAGCGGATCAGCTACGAAAGCTGCATTCGCAAGTATTAAAGCGGTCATGCACATTTTTCACCTTGATGTAAAGTTCTGTTATACATTGTGCGTATGCTAACTCTCTCACCCTGTGTCTCTGTGAGGTTGGAGGAGTCCTGCTCCAGATACCAAAGCCAGGTGGGAAGCCTGGAGGAGGAACTGGATCAAGAGAAGAAGAAGCTTCACATGCTGGAGATCCGGCTCAGGAACTCTGAGCGGGCACATCAGGATGCAGAGAGCCGGAACGTTCATCTCCAGAAGGAGATGGAGGACTTCTTCAAGACACTAGGGGATCTAACCACTGGAACTGCTCGGACTAGCTAGAAGAGAAACCTCTGCCTTCAAGCTTTATCTGGCCAATTGAATTGGACTGGGGTGGTTCATTCCTTGATCTTAAGACCAAACACCCCCAGTACTACTAATACTACTACTACTACTACAACTTGTGTCCCTCTTTGCAGATCCAGCTGAAAACCCTGGCCATAGCTGGTGCCAAAATAGAACCCATCTGGACCAAATGGCTTTTATGTTAACAAAATTAACCATTCCATAAAACTCTTAACTGGTCTACATCTTGAATCATCAAGTTCAGCCAAGAACATGTCTTATGATAGATATATGATAGATCTGAAATGCAGATATGTGTCGAGTTCAAATCCCTCATTTTCACATTTTAATAATGCAACAATAAAAACAATACGCTATAAGAGATTAAAATTCAATGTTTTTTATTCGCAGGTGGTTCAAAGTTTCCATTTCGGATGTTTACACTCGGTCTGATAGTGAGGCAATTTAAGATCAAAATGTACACAACTGGCCTTATCAGAAAACACTAAAACAAAACTGTTTACAGTAAAATTTTACATTTTCTATGTTATCTAGTTAAAAGATTTGAATCCTAGTAGTCCTGAATGTCTGAATGGCTTTTTATTATGTGATGATTAGTGTTTGCCACTGGATTGGATTCCCTACATAATCTGTACAATTGACATACAGACCAGAAAAGCCAATGATACACCACAAGATTTGCCAAACAGCTGTTATTCGAAACTAACGATTCTTCTTTAACTTGAACGAATTCACTTGAAAACCGATATATGCAACACCAGTCCCTTTCCAACAAGGGAACATGGGAAATAGTATTCCCATCTGTTTATTCTGGGAAACAACACTGCTTTTCAAAAGTCCTCAAAGCCTTTAAATTGAAGCCAAATGTAATCTGCTCAAAGAAAACTTTAGGAACACTGGTATACGTCCAATTTACTTTCTTTTTGGAGGCAATGGATTAAAAGCAAACTGATAAGAGAGGAAGCCACACTCAACCATTCAGATTCGGTCCAGAAAATGTCAGCCATGCGTCACAATTCTCCAAATGCATTCTGGGTGCTGGTTGCTATGGGAAACTGTCCAGCCATGATGAGGGCAATAGAGTAGGTTTGAATTCAAGCCATCAAATACATCCAAAAGGTAATCATGGCAGGTAGCAAAGGGTTTTCTGACTATCAGAAAACATATACATTTACCGTAAAATATACAGTTTATCACCTACGATCTATACTATTATATAAATCATATTGCACAGAAAACAAAGAAACTAAACAAAAATGCATATAAACAGTACTTTTGAATTAAATGTGCATTACATACAGCCATCCCCCTAGCTTCAAATAAATTAATAAATAAATAAATACACAAATTAAGAAAAATGTTTTCACTATCTTTTCAGATGACGTGTGTATGTTGTAATGTGTGTGCCTTTTGAAGCATGAACTGACGGTGAATAAGTGTGTGTGTGTGTGTGTGTGTGTGTGTGTGTGTGTGTGTGTGTGTGTGTGTGTGTGTGTGTGTGTGTGTGTGTGTGTGTGTGTGTGTGAGGTAGAACTTCCAAAGACACACCACAGAGGGAGGGCATTCTCAGAAAACCACTGACTGGAGTAAGGGCACTTAAATCAAATAAAATATAAACATATATTTAACAAATTAATTGACAGAAAAAAACATAGAAACCTGCCATGACAGTAAACTGACCATTTCAGACTCAAGCCTCCAGTACCAGCAAATATGAAGTTGCAGCATGATACTCTGTGTCTCTTCTACATTCACCCTGTTTGTCCTCATCCAACAGAAACACTGGCTCCAACTACACCACAGCTAGATAATCAATAAGGAACCAGGATAAAAAGTAGGGATCTATAAAGTTTGCCTCTGGCCAAGAACAATAATCATTTGATCTGGGATGTGGAGATCAAAATAATAACAGCCAATGAAAAAAAGTCAGTCTGGAAGGACAGAAATATACTTTCTACAAGAAATGCAAAGAAAATAGCTAAATAAAATGCATTTGCAGTGAGACCGGTGCCTGGCTTGGCCTTCTGAGCTGACCAGTTTTATCATATTCATTCAGTCCCAAAAAACAATAAAAAAAATGCTAAACTAACAATTCAAAAAATATATTAAACATGATTCATCTTTAGATGCTAACGGTAATACGGCAATCTTCTGTACATCAGTAGCTTAAAAACAGCAATGTTTCCAGTATAGTTAAAAACCTCCCTTCCATAACATACATCACAAAGTCACATCAAAACATACTTCCAATTCTTCGCAGCAAAAAAATAATTTCAAACAACAATCATTTACAGCAGTATGGGGGACAGGGAAATAAAAACAATCTGTAAATCAAAAGTATATCTCTAAAAGCTAACAAGAGGTTTTATTGGCCAAAAGCCTGTCCCATCACACTAGTGTATTGGTGGTTTCTTTAACCATTTGTGTTAACAGCGAGGTTCAAATATCTGGGTCCACTACCAACAACCGTTTCATCAGCACAGTTGAAGCCCCACTGGGTTCTCGAGGTGCCCCATAACCCACGTTACGTTCTGGAGCTTCATGTCATGTTAGTTCACAATGGTTTGGAGAGTACTTACTGCCTTTTAGTGGCCAGAGGTCAATTAAATTGGCTTTAAAAGGTTTCTAATTCAGCAGTACAACACAAAGTAATGAGAAACAAAGCGAGAAAGATGAGAATTTGAATAAAATGCGGAGTTTCAAAGTCCATTTAGTAAATGTACATTCATTAAACATTAAGTAACACACTCCCTCAGAGGTATGGTAGCAATTATCCCCATGGAAATGTTTTACTTTGCGATTACAATCGGAAAGCTTTTGACTCAAACAAGATGGAGCAAATGTTCAGGTTTGGGAATGTTTCACCTTTTCCGGAGTTTGGATACAGGCATGATATAAACTACACAAAGAGCATAGAAAGGTACCACTGTAGAGACATGCCGCTCTAGTGGGTTAAAATCAGATTATTTTCCAGCAAGAAAAAGTTGTAAACATGCATCTAATGTATTTAAATATCTCTCAAATATTTTTATTTGAAAGGGAAATTGGAAATATGCTGCAACATCACCAGATATAATCCGTAATGATGTACATTTTGCATTTTTTTTCTTTTTACTGACGTTCGCTTTTCAATGCCCCAATATTTGATAACCAGTTTGGTAGTGGACTCCAGATATTTTGTACCTTACTGCATATGTGTGTACATGTGTATGTGTGCGTGTGCACACCTGTGTGTGTGTGTGTTTGTGTGTGTGTTTCATTGTTATCTACAGCAGCCCAGAGCTCCTAGCGAGGTATGGCTGTCCAGGCTGCTCTCTGTGTCAGAGGTCATGGTAGGGTCACTGCTGGGGTCACTGGGGTCGGTGGACATGGACGAGACGTCGTTGGCTGAGGAAGAGGAGGATGCTGGCTGTGGGGAGCTGTCAATCACTGCTGCACCTGTGCTGCGAGAAAAACAAGGGAACACACCTGATACACCTGTAGCGACTTCAATGGCCTTCCTTTACCAACGCGCTGCTGCAGTATGCAATGCCAGGGGTACTTAAAGGAGGGCTGGTTGGCTATTTTCGAATAAACATGAGCAATATCCTGGCTACATAGAGCCTGGGCAAAAGTGGGTGCTATTCCTTCCTCTCGTCATCTTATAATCAACCTCCGTCTGCTCCCTGTGTGAGGTAGTGTGCCACATCTGCAGACATTACCTCAACGTCATGGACGGTCTTAACGTTACTGCTGCTGACATCATTCCACCCATTACCGTCGTCTAATGTATCATCCCGGTTGGGATTCCAATACACTAGTATCAGGTTTGAGGGGCACCGCACAACAGCGTTCTCTGTTCTCTGCATTCCCAGGGATGACTCACCTAAAGGGGGAGGCTGGCCTCGGATCACGCCGTTTTTGGTGTACTCCTCCCAATCGTACACCTCCTTATAAATCAGATCTGAAAACGAGGAAGGAACAAGGGACAAGGTTTGCGGGCTGTGAGCATGAACATGTACGGTGAAGTAGTGCAGCGGTGATGGGTGTCAACGGTGGAAAGATGATGTCAGGATGGAAGAGAAATAGGTCCTCAAGGCTGGGGATCGCATGGAGTCCAGGGAATCCCTGTGTTTCTAATTTGGGGCACCATTGGCTGGTGTGGCCCCGCAGACACGAGGTTACGGTCGTTATCACCTGCCCCGAGACTGAGGATGAGCTCACCCTGCAGATATTTACACACACGCTTAGCCCCTGATCTGCTGGGAGGCTTAGGAGCTCCAGTGTGGAGCTGGGGATCGCTGTCCGTGCCTGGACCTTGGAAAGGGAGTGCAAGTGAAGCCAAGGTAGGGAGTGTTATTTAGGCATGCAGTCTCACCTTTCCACTCATCCACTGTGTGCTCTCTCTCCTCCAACTGCTTGTCTGTGAACTTTGGAGGGGGCTGGATACAGAATGAAGTGGAAAGAAAAATCTGTGACAATTGCTTAAAATGCATTTGAATTAGGAAATGACATGAACTCATTGGACATTTTAAGAACGCTCCAAGGTCTGTGATCCACTTACCGCCTCCACCTCGGCTGGGTCATACCAAACATTAATGTAGGGGTGCTTCAGGGCTTCGTCTACAGAGATGCGCTTGGAGGCGTCGATAACTAACATTTTGGACAACAGATCCCTGGCTTGGCTCGCTGCAAGGACAAAACGGATTTACCATTTAATCATTTATGAGACAATTGTATTCAAAGCGAGTGAATACAGATTATTATCATCAAGGAACGGGAAGGGATTACATTGCTCATAGGTGGCTATAACTAGGCTGAAATTGGGAACCCTAGCCGAACCTTAGAGTTGGGACACCCTGTTACATTATACCGTCCCATAATATGAGCCCTTAGTCAGCCCATTATAACTAATAATAGTTTTAATATAAATCTTTAGGTGTGTGCCCACAAAAACAATCTGATTCTGAAAGTCAATAAAAAAAAACACAAATACACAAGAGAGTGACCCCAGTACCTTTGAGTTTGTTGTGTTCTGAGTCGGCAGGGAAGAGCACATCGGGGAACAGCTTCTCAAAGCTGTAGCCCGCGTAGCGGGGCCTGTTCTCCACGTAGGTCCTGACGGACTGGTTCAGCTTCATCAGGAATTCCTGGGTGGGGGTACCTAGCTGCTCGATCACCTTGTTCCACTGGTCAATGTCTGAAGGGTTCCAACGTTGAGGAAAACACACTAGGGGCCCTTTTGTGCCCTTCTGTGTGCCACGCCCGCAGAAACTACAACACCCGTCGTCAAACATACCAAAATAATCTGGAATGGGTGTATTTGCATAAACAAATAAATGATCCATCTATTACTCGACTAAAGCATGACTAGATTGTAAGACAGTTAACATACATTTAATTTACATTCAGCATATACATTTTTGTGTTAAAAAAAGGGTTGACTTAAGGAGAGCTAGGCTAGCTAACACCTAGGTAGGATGAGTGTTAACGATTCACTTAAGGAGAGCTAGGCTAGGTAACACCTATGTAGGATGAGTGTAAAAAGGGCAAAATAATGGGATGGAATGGGAGGTATGACATATGGGAGGTTGCTTATGGAACTGGGATCAAACAGGAGCTTAATGACAGAGGGTGGTGAGATGGTGCGTGGATTCACTTCAAAGGAAGTGACACGCGCTGCTGAGGGAAGGATACGGTCAGAGCCGGGGAACAGGACGCTACCCCTGATCATCTCGGCCACTATGCAGCCCACTGACCACACATCCACTGCAGCCCAGAGGGGAGATGATGCGGGGGAGGGGGCGGTGGCATGCAAAATGCAGATGATGACGGCAAAGGAAGAAAGAATACACAAAACACAAAATAAGATAAGACACAAAAGGAAAGGATGGCATGGCAATGAGGGACAATGAACGCCATGCAAAACAAATATGAATGAATCAAAGAAAATCAGCCGACAATGAGTGGATGGGAGGGGGAACGTCGCAGCGGTACAAACAAAATGTAACGGAACCAGCGTTTGTCTGGGAGGTGCATTGCAACGACGACAAGGCTGACCTAAAACTGGCCCTGACGTGAGTAATGATATAGGCCTGGTTAATGACAAACGCCACAAGCCTGCCAAGTAATATAGTGTTTGTGCCAAGCATCGATTGCCATCTAAAAGGAAAGAACAGGCAAGACTATGCGGTGCAGCAGTGTCGGGGGGGGCACAGAAATCCAGGAGAATATTAACGGCGTCAAGATTTTCAAGGAAGATAATTATTTTTAAAAAAGGCACAAGGATACAGTCCCTTCCCGGGAACAGGATTTTATGGCGGACCATTTCTGCCAGTATGCAGCCCACAGACCATATGTCCACTAGACGAGTGGAACACGGCGAGCCCAGGAAACGAGAGAGCCAGAGCAGCGGGTTAGGAAGCGCTACTTAGCATTAGTGGGGAAATTAAGCTCTATAAATAAAATCAACACTTGATTACATAAAACGATATCCCCGACACCCCCCATTTGTTCACAGATGAACGAACCGCTCTGCAGATGATGGAGTTTATGCGGTGTTAGAGGAAACAGTAGAGAACGAGACACAGAGTTTTAATCAGAAAGGGGGGAAAGTAGGCCGGTGTTATTTGTAATCAAAGCCCCGTGGACACATCCAGGTTAGGTAGATGTAGGGAGGTAGATCCCGGAAGGTAGAGCCCTCATGCGCTGCAAGAGAGGGGGAGATACTAACCGTTGGCCTGGTAGCCCATGCCGAGGATGACCTCTGGCGCCCTGTAGTAGCGCGTGACTACGTACGGGGTCATCAGGAGACCCGTGGCGGCGGTCCGAGCCAGACCAAAGTCCAGGATCTTCAGGGTGCAATCGGATTTCACTACGATGTTGCTGGGCTTCAGATCCTATAGAAAACATACACAACCAGATTGAAAATACTGTGTCATTTCCCTTAGTCTATTAGCATTCTAGGTAGAGGATGCTGAATTTATTTAGGATAGTAAATAAAAGGAGGTTGTATGACAAATATAGGAAGACGGCAGACAGCCAGCCAATAAGAAGTACAGTATAACCATACTTATACTTTCTATCGGCTTGCTGTCTGCCATATTGTTATACTTTGTGTGGGAGGCCAGTGTAATGACATGCATACTGATTTGATGCAGTTTGCGGCCGCACCAATGTGAGAGTTCAAGTCTCTGTGTTTGAGCTCCACAAACATCGACCCTGACTGCTCGCAAGACATACTAATACGACTATCAAGTCTGAGCGAGGTCCACCACCTCCCGGTTGATGCAGTCTGTTCTGTCACCGCTGTTTTTCTGGGGGTTTTAAATTACTTTATGGTGAAACAGAGCTCGATACGTCAATAAGTTCCAGCACGTTTTCTGAAGGAGAATTTCCGGCATTCTTTTTTTCTTTCGCTGTGGGTGGGTCATTTTGCAGTTGTGTCTGCCTCAGCTAAAACACCTTGCGTATATATTATGTACGTACACACACACACACACACACATACACACACACACAGTGAGCCACGCTACTTGCATGTGAAGACTCTTTCCTTTCTATGTCTATCAACGGACCACAACTGTGCGCACAGCTCTGTGTGCACAGGGCGTCAGAATTTATTAATGCACCTGCTAGGATCATACAATACGTATTTGTTTGGTACAAATACTGATTAACAAAATTCACAGCTATTCAGAGGTGCCATTAAAGCAAATATCTATGATTGGACTGTTGATATGAACAGTTATTATGTAAATAATTAAACAATAATTAAAATGGTGGACCATGTTTACATGGTGGATCCCTGCTGGGGTGTTCTATTTCTATTTCTGTTTGCTCATTCCATGAGGAGCCCTCAGCACAGCGACTCCGACACGAACACCCCTGACACGGCTATGATATTCAGAATCCTCCGCGCAGATGGTCGCTAACAGAGAAGCTTCAAAATGGCTTCTGGAATCGACAGTTAATCTAGGTAATCATGAAGCCATTCTGCTAACCTAATTTCATATATTATTATCAAAAAAGACATACATTTTTTATTTCACCACCGAGACAGTGCTGCTGCTCGCACATGGGCCTTGCTAGTGCATATATGCTAGGACAGTGCTATTTGGCTTGGTGTACTCTTTAGCAGGCCCTTTTATCACAAGTGACAGTGAATTTAGATTGTCATTCAGGAGCACGTTTAGGGGGTTGGGGCATCTTGCACAAGAATGCTTACAAGTAGGCTGAGGACACATTGGGATCAAACAGTTTCAAACACCTTGGTCGTTCCAGCCCTCCTGCCAGCAAATGACTTATCTATCTCAGAACCCCAAAGTATGATTATAATGCCAGTCAAAGCATGAAGGTAAAGGGGTACCCTGTGAATGATGCCGGCGGCATGCAGGTGCTTGATGCCACACAACATCTGGTAGAGCAGGTAGGACAGCCTCTCGTGGTCCAGCTCCATCTGGATCACCTGGCACAGGTTGGCGTCCATCAGCTCCATCACCAAGTACCTGGAGGGAGGAACACAGGTCACACTCAAAATGGTGTCCGAGCCATGTGCTCTATCTGGGACAACACTAAGGACATACAGTACACATAGATGGGCTTGGACAGAACAGAACAGTGCATGTGTGACCATACACACACATACACACAAGGGCAATCCTCCCCCCCCCCCCCCCCCCTGCGCGCGCGCGCGCACGCGCACACACACACACACACACACACACACACACACAGAATAGGCCTATTTCCTTTAGGGCTGTTTCCTCCCCGTTTTAAAGGTTATTCTACTGAATTTAAGCCTATGATGCCCTGTGAGATTGTCATAGATGTCCTTTAAAATATACTTCAATTTGACGTTTATAAATAAGATATTATATACATATGAATTAGCACAGATGTCAACATTCACCATACATATGCAGTATATAGCTACTTACACATCTTGGAAGTCTTCTAATGTTTTTTGTGGAGTGAATACATGTAATAAACCGATGATCTATAGAGAGAGGAAAACGTGTATTAGTATAACTGGGTCATCATCAACTACCATGACTGAATTATTCATCCATAACATCATCTTTCTCCACTTACATTTTTGTGATTGACACATTTCATTAGAACTAGTTCTCTGTAGGCCCGCTTGGCATGGGTCTGGTTCTGAAAGGGCCGGCTCAGCTTCTTGATGGCAACATTTCGTTCAAGGTTTTGGTCATATGCAGAGCTGCAGAGCAGAGGGACAAACAATCACAAAATGCACACCGAAAGATGTACACACAAAAAGGGAAATAAACAGAGGTTGTATTGTTTCATCATGGTATTTTACACCTTGAAGAAGATAATCCAAAATCCAAAATTAAACCTAGAACAGAATAACGTCAAGGCCCAAGAAAACATCTGCATTGAGCAAGGCATACTATACTTCTTGTTGCTAAAATATTTATATCGCTTCACTCCCATACAGTACACAACCTCCAAGATACATACATGAGTAGGAGGAGATGGAACACATACCACACAATACCCTGGGCTCCAGACCCGATAGGTCTTAGGTTCTGATACCGCCTCAGAACTGTAAACGTTGAATCCCCAACATCTATGCTGTAGAACTCTTTTTCTCTCTTGTTTTTGTTCATGGTGAAATCTTCTATTAATGCTTTCTGAGCATCCAAAAGATTCCTCTGTGTGAAAAAGAAGGGGGTGGGGGAGAAATACAAAGTAAATAAGTAAGAGGTTGGACAGGCTGTGCCATTAATCGTCTCAATGAGATATCTCAATATTTTTAGTTGAAGACTACATTTGAATAAAACATACAATAATATAAATAAACCCACGCATCACATTGTACTTTGTGCGGTAGAAGATGAAACATTATTCAAACGTATAGATTCAGACTGAACATACACCTAAAAACACAGTTTTATCTATTTTAGATAAATACATCTGCCATAAATTGTGATCTTCTCTGACCATTCATTATGAGGCTATGTAACGAAAAGCTTACATAGCCTCATATTGAATTATCGCAATTTTTTCTGTGTGACATTACATCATGAGTCCAGATTTCACTACCGTCATCACAGCCCTAGAGGTCAGATGGTGGTGGTCTAGAGCTCTCTCCAGCTGATATATATCACTAGCTGCTGAGTGGAGCGGCCAAACATTTGAACATGACATCACATGGCTTTGAGCCGAGCTACAGGTTCCCCCTCTCGGGATTCAATATCAACCTCAGTGGGACGCGTAGGACGCCAGGCCCCAGCCGGGCTTGTGGCAGGGCGAGAGGGTGTGAGTGTGTGTGTGCGTGCGTGCGTGTGGTTATATGTGTGTGTATATGCGTGTGTGGTTGGAGAAGGTGGTGGGGGTTGAAGTTCCAATTCATCATATGAAAGGCGACTCGCAGAATGCCTCGGTCACACCGATGGAAACCAAAGCCAGGGAGGATGATGGTGCCTAATGCTTGAGTATTTGGGAGGTTTTGGACAGTGGCCCAGGACTGGCTGGCCAGTTCCCCCTGGAGCAGGACTTCCACAGGCACATGCTAACTGGGTCAAGTGACACCGGGATGGGAGGGCGGGGAAAGGGGGTCTGGCAGACAGGGCACCCTGCGAAAGATGCTCTTTTAATTGCCCTGGTGCTCCCAAGCCCAGGGGATCACCAGGTGTTGGGTAAAAAGCACAACTAAAGCACAATTAGAGACAAATTGACGAGGGAATGAACATTGGCAAGCACACCCATCCTTTGCTATGCTCTGCTACCATGAGTGGGGGAAAATGTTCTGGCTTCCTCCCTTTACTTTAAAAGCGCTTTTAACATTCCTCCAATCAACATAAGAGGAACATAAGCCAGCAGCCCTACAAATCCCAAGACAAGGGCCATATGATGAAGGTAACTGCCAGGGAAATGAAAATGTGTCAGCTTCAGACGTCACGTAACATCACACAGCAACTTCACGCTCCATTACCAAACCAGCTCCATTACCAAACCATCACCAACACAGCTTATCGATGACGAATGAAGGTTAAGGTTGGAGTGTGACTACTTTTGGGAGTACATTTAGAATTGTTGTGTTATTGCATTTTAAACCAATGAGGACATATTTATAAATGAAGACATTGATTTTAGATAATACATTACCAAAACGCTACAGTGTCCCTTTAAAGGGACACTGTGTGCCTAGCAGTGTCCCTTTAAAGGGACTCCCTTTAAAGAGACACTGTGTAGCGTTTTAAGTAATGTATTAACTAAAATCAATGTCTTCATTCATAAATATGTCCTCATTGCTGTAAAATTGCCTCTGCCATTGATCTGATTTATCCTCCTGAGCAAAGAATTTCTTATCTGTATTTACATTGAACAGCTAAGTCCTTAGGAAGCTTCAATATCCTTCCGGACTATGAAAAACTATAACAGCCGAGAGGGGCATAAAGCACTACATGGTACTAGCTAGGCTTAACACGTTTTCGCTCAGAGCCAGCGTGAAACGTAGAAGGAGCTCAGCGAGACACGCTTGTCACTGCCCTGGCAAATTTGAAAGCCTGCACTGCACTTTCGTTCACAATGCAAGATCATACTTATGACAAGCCACAGGAGAAGGAATCCTTGTGTCGCCAAAAAAGTTAAAAAGGGAAATTAAAAAGGCCAAGGTGACCGGAAAATTCAAAAAACGTGTCATGTTGTCATAGCTTCTTGGCACATACAGTCTACGTACATTTGAAAAAGCGAGGAGCACTATTCGTTTGAATGCAGAATACTATTTTACCACAAGATGGTAGAATTCCTACTGAGTGTCCCTTTAAGCATTGTCTAATGATGTAATAATATTAATGATAATGTTTGAGTGGGATATAATGTTTAGATGGCCTTCTTATAAATTACATTATAGTTCATAAAGACTCCTAACTGCCTTTTTCTCCATACAACCACAGCTGCAGAACATGCGTTGTGGTAGAGTTGAATATTCTGCTGCATAAACAGAATTCTCTCAACTAATTACCGGTATTGGAAAAAGCCCAGTAGTTGCTTACCAACGCAGCAATGGCAGAGTAAGTGCAAGTGAAATGTCTGGATCTTGTCAATACAACGTGAGGAGGGAGGCAGGGGTAATAAATACAGAACAGGGCCTGCTGTGATAAATCTAAATATTGTTGTATTCATCAGGAGCAGAAAAACGAACAGGAGGGGCCCTCCTGGTATGCAGTGTCAACACCGGCTTGTTAGGCCTAATCATGGGTTTACAAAATAGATGCTCACAGCGCACTTATTAAGGCATGATTATAATGATCATGTGTAGTCATTAACCCTATATTACTAATAAACGTGTCGTGTGTTGTTCCAACATCCGATATGAAAACATGCCGTGTGTAATCGCTTGCATTACTTAATCCTATAGGCTTACGAAATCCCCTTATTATTTGATCGACCTGCATAGACGTCTACTCTGGAATTCAAAATATTTCCACACAGCGAAATAAGGCTTTCAGACTCCCCATCTTTATGGTCGATGATAATTAACACGGATGACATGAACATCTAAGTAATAGCAGTGCAGTTGTACATCTCCAGAAGGCCTGATGGACCAACATTGCTGTGGGGGGGGGGGGATCAATTCCGACCAAACATTCTGTGCGAATGCCTTAACCTTGGCTGCACGACCCTTTCCAATAAACACACGTAATGGACGAAAATGGTATTTTTAAAAATTATTTATATATATATACAATCGCAGCTTCATAACACATTATAGTGGCTGAATGTCGTAACCTATACCAGTGGAACGATTCGGAGAAGTATGTTAATGAAAGACAGCTATGATATTATGAACAGTTAGCCTATTCCCATCGATTTTAGGCTACATTATGGCCTGCCAAAACCCACACGCCGACAACTGACACACGACACGCACACGTCGTGATATTAACTCGCTACAACGTTTATTTGTCGTGAAATTAACATATTTTATAAAGGCTGTACCGCTAACACCCTACTAGACAACAAATGCATGGAAAGGTAGCATGCACATACGACCCTCCCCCACCACGAAACAATGCATGTCCAAGAGGCAGCGATCTGGATCTTACCTCTGTCGTCAAATGTAAGCACTGCTTTCTCCACGGTTCGATTAATCACCGCTATCTTATTTCAAGCAAATAAATTGGCTTAACGTCTACAAATATATTTTTAGTCCGTTGTTCGGCTCGAAAACATGACCTCACTAGATTCAAGTGGCTACGTTTCCATTGCCTGACAGCAGGCCGTACGCGCTGTCTGCAGAGGGCATGCGTACCCTTCTACGTCATCAGCAGCGACACACCCACCGACGCTTGCCCATTTCTATCATATCGCTCTTGTCTATCTATTGGTCTATCGATCGATCGGATATATCTATCTGTCTGTCCATCTATCTATCTATCTATCTATCTATCTATCTATCTATCTATCTATCTATCTATCTATCTATCTATCTATCTATCTATCTGTCTGTCTGTCTGTCTGTCTGTCTGTCTGTCTGTCTGTCTGTCTGTCTGTCTGTCTGTCTGTCTGTCTGTCTGTCTATCTATCTATCTATCTATCTATCTATCTATCTATCTATCTGTCTGTAACGTCAGTAATATCTGTTCATCTATCTATCTATCTATCTATCTATCTACCTGTCTGTCTGTCTGTCTGTATGGCAGATGAACAGCAGTGTCTACTGCATAAGGTCTTGGATTGTCTCTGACTACTCTAGGGCTTTAGAGGGTCTATTATAGGCTATTAACTGCTACTAAAGTTATTGTTTGGTGCATAGTCAGACATCTAAATAAACTGTGTGATAAAATACACAGAAAATATTGTCATGCCTTCTGGATCACAACCTAACTCATGTCTGTTTTTATTTATTTAACATGAGGCATTAGAAAGTACATTTTGCCAAATTGTTATGCTTTGTGTTTTGGAGGCAATTCATCAAATGTATATTAACCTGTAAGCCATTACCATTCACAAAGGTCAAACATTTGGCAAATTGGACAGTATAGTAGCAAAGCAGTAGTGGTAATAGTATTAGCATAAATCTAAAAGTGGTATGCTATATAGCATACTACTTTAAGATCAACTATCAGGCTAAAATTAGCCTGATCATGTATAGCATATTAATTTTAGATCAACGCTAATTATTTATACTACTACTTTACTACTACTACTTCTATCACTGCAAACTACTTCTGCCACTGCTACTACTACTACACTACTGCTGCTACTATTGCTATATTACTACTACTCATAATATTCATTTGACTACAGACTACAATAACTACAATACTACTATGACTATTACCAGTCTGAAAGTACTAGGCTACTATGACTATTAATACTATACATCTACTTATACAGTCACATGTCACTACTATACTACTCTGAACTACTCTGCTCTGACAGTCCCTCTTTCTATTATATACATTTTATGGCCGTAACCACTTTCCAGAACACTCCATAAAACACAGCTTCTCTCTACCAATAATTCAGTACACTGCAGGTCACAAAAAAAATAAACACAACAAAAATTATAATCATCTTCATCACCATCATCATCAACTAATATTCACAATCTTTTTTCCATAAAGATTTACTGATCAGGATTTCATAATACTAATATTGCATAAAAAATACTAATATTGAATTTTTGTACCCTTGCAAATTCCCCAAAATATTTGTAAACCCAGTCACACGGTTATTGTGGCGATACCTATAAGGGCGCTAATCGTAGCTGCCCACAACATGCACAGACTCTGCAGAAAACTATACGCTAAGCTATTTCTTACTATAGACTACCACCTAGAGTTCAACACAATTGCAGGTTACAAGAAGGACGGTTTCCAGAAAATCCATGCACTGCAAAGACTGATCAGAATGACTAAGGGCATTGTATAAATTGCTTTAACTTGAAGCTGAATAATTTAGGTTGCAGTTGCGCCCACAAACGGTACTTAAATGTATTTATTTATTTATTCTTATCCCGTGAAAGGAGCGGCGTAGATACCTCGGGGGCAATACGAGGAAAAACGGCGCATGCTATATACCTGGGCTCGGAATGGATATGTCCCGTGAAGTAGGACTACTGCAGCAAGACTACAGCTCCTTACCCCTTGTTCGAAGAGAGCCCGGATCGTTATGATCATTATGGGACAGTAGCCTTATATGCACACAGGCTACAATATCCACTCGTTTGCTCGGATGTTTTTGTTCTTCAAGCAGGCCTCTGGACAGGACCGCTCCTGTGTCGCGCAGCCCTACTCGTATACCAATGGACCTTGTTAGGCATCACACGGATTAGGTACATTGGTAGCACTTGGAGGAGATCTGTCACCAACCAAACAGCTCTTGGCGGCTTGCTCGTGTGACCTGTCGCTGGTTTCGAGTGTGAGTTTAATCCAATTATGTGTTCAGAGCCTTACGCCTAAGAATAGTTGCCAACAGCAAAGGTTTCCCGTATTCGCGTATATGTGGAAGGACGCCACACACCATTGATGTGTGGAATCATGAATTACCTGCGAGCGTGAATCAGCCGTTATGGAGCAGCGGCCAGACGGCATGGAGTGATCCGGAGGATGTTGGAGCAGTGCTGGGAGCAGTGAAGAGACACACCGTCACGCACACTCACACACACATACACGGATTCTTCACATACACTACGTATGATACGAGGTAAAAGATCCTTAGCCAGCTACTCATTAGCTATTAGCTCTGAGAAATGTCTAGTCTGCTAAGTGGAGCGATGAAGATGAAACTGCCTCCAGCTATTCATATGTGTAAAATGAATTGGGTGGAGGGGTGGGGGGAAGCATAGTCACAGATAACATTTCAGCGTCAAACGGATTAGGACTGTGTTACATGGGTAATTGACTGCAGTATTTCTACTAAAGTTTGCTCGTGTAATGCCACGCTGGTAGGCTGCTGTTGAAATCCTTACGGTCGTCTCGTCTTGTGTTATGTTGTGTGTTAGTATCTCATTCCAACACTCAATGTAAACAATCCTTTTGGATTAAAATGTGTTGGTTGCACCGGCGTGTGAATGACAGAACATAATTCAGGTCTACGCGTTCACATGATGGAGAATGTAGTTGTAAAACGTGGAAACCCACCTCTAGTGGATTGCCTGTCAGTGGAATGTAATGGACTACTAGTGAATGTGGGGATGGATGGTCTATGGGTTGGATCCTCGGCAGTCGGTGACTGATAAATGCGGATAACAACCGTTGCCACATGGTCGATTGAATAATACTAATATAATGGCGTGGGAGTTCTCATAGTGCTTAAAGTGCAAATCTTCCCAGTGCCATGGGTATCATGTCCCTGTGAAGTGGCATCTTAACAGCTTATAACTTTTTTAGTACATAGTGTGTAGAAGCTTTAGTATTAAAATCCCATCCTCTTCAACATAACTAGAGGAATCATGATTACAATGTGTTTTAAGGGTCAATATGATTTAGGCCTTACTCTACTAAAGACATCTAGACATAGGTCATAACACTATTCTGCCTATCAAATGCTCCACCTCTGGTTTAACATAGGCCTGCAATTGGAAGAAAGTAAACTGGCATCTTTGAGTAAATCTGTTTAGTGGAATAGCTTCCCTTATAGTGTGGACCCTAAATGGATTGGCCGTAATGTTGTCAATTGGCCGTAATGTTGACTAGCTCATTCAGTTGAACTGAAGTTGCCAATGCAGATGGAAATAGACTCTTGTGCCACCTTGATTTGTATTAGCAATGTTCTGCCTAATTTGTTGTGTGTTATTGTCATGCTTGCTTTTGGACCTAATGGACCACACAAACCACTGTAGTTTGTCTAGGGGCCTATTGGCAAACATCAGAGGGGGAAATTTACATCAGTGTTTCAAATCTAAGATAAACACCAATGTTTAATCTTAGATGTGCAGTGTCTGATCTGAACACATTTCAACACATTTATCTCGGCCTTCTATTCGAATACTCCTCTGTCCAATGGGATCCTTGCATCTCCACATTATCTTTTATGTACACACCTATAAATCCTGAGCTGGGGATCACACGCGACCAGCTTGTTGTACTAGAATCACACCTAGAACTGTGACCAGTCGATCCCTCCCAGCTCTGGGTACAGAAAGCCTATTAGTGAAACAAGTGGGGCAGAGATAGAGAGAGAGAGAGCGAGAAAGAGAGAGATAGAGATAGAGAGAGGGACAGAGACAGACAGAAACCGAGAGACAGACAGAGAAAGGGAGAGAGCGAAACAGCAAGAGAGAAAGAGAGGGAGTGTGATAGAGAGAGAGGCTCACAGACTGAGGGAATCAAATCAATCAGAGGAAGATTACAAAGGCCAGGCTTTTCCCTCATCTTTTAAGAAACGCCCACCGAAGGTCCACTACACGACACAGATTGTTTCTGAGAAATGGAACAGTAATCTTTAAGATGGGAGACATTTGTATTTGGAGTTGTAAATGGAAGATGGAGCGGGGTGGAACTAGAACGAAAAACTGGATAAGAAGCTTGCGATTCCATAAGAAGGGCTTAAATGAAGGCTAGAATATGGGTGTTGGAGGTGTATATGACTGTAAACAATAAATAAGACTTGTAAGATGTATTTACAGCCCTACTACTACTGCCTTGGTTGAAAAACGAAAGTGGCATGCGTAACTATTCATCGTATAAATAGCCTATTCTGTATACTGAATATTGTGCCATTTTACCTCCTGCAGGCGTGCGCAAAGACGGTGCGGGATGAGCAGCACATTTGTCACATTGGCGGAAGTGTTGGAGGCCCGAGGGGGCCCTCTAGTGGAGGAGGAGGTGTGGTCGCTGCTGATGGGCACTGCAGAGTCCCTCGTGGATGTGTCCTACAGGGGTATGGCGCGCGCGCTGTCGTTGCAAAACGCCCCTCCCAATGAAGATGGATAAACCGGGCAAAAATTAATGAAAATAGGCCTAGTCTGCCATTATAGTCATATTCTACATATATTTATGCCCTCCTCTACGTAAACACAACATTCCTGTAGGAAAAAAGCAGACATATTTTTCTAACCATATGCTTTCTTCTTCCGTTTCTGTGTTTATTTATTTAAATATTAGGTAACAACAGCATCTACAACATCATAAGCCCCAGCTCGTTGTTGCTGTCCGCCACGGGTACCTTGGCGTTCAAGAACTGTGCGCTGTCCGATGAGGTATCAACTTTCACTGCTCCAGAGATGCTGCAGGGCCGCGCCAGCTCAGCCAAACCTGCCATAGAGCGGGTCAGTGGACACGCACACGTACACACACATCCACACCCACGCATGTATGCGCGCACTCATACTCGTACACACATGCACACACACATGCGCGCAAACACAAACAGACACGCAATCACACACACACACACACACACACACACACACACACACACACACACACACACACACACACACACACACACACAATACCTAGATATGTGGTTGACAGCAGACTAGTCATGTAGAGTGATTGGTGGAGGGGGCGTTTTTGAATTGCTTAATCCTAGTTGTGGACACTTTTGGTGTTGAATTGGTGAATCTGTGTTCTGACCTCCATGTTGTTGTGAGGGGTGGATACAGCAGTGTAATCATCCCTGCACATTTGCAGGATTTGTCGTCATGTGAGTAACGGGTGCAAAGATGCCACCTGGTGGTTGAACAGTGAGAATTACTATCCAGTCGGGATTTAGCTGTCTTGCTCTGTTAGTTTATTGAGCGAGTAAATAGAAAAAAAATCAATGGTCATCTGATATAATTTAAAGCCAATATTTTAATAAGTTTAAAAAAGTGCATCTGTCTGGGCTCCCATGCTAGGAAAGTGCTGTCTTGGTAAGCTGTATTTCACTACTCACTGGCGGATTCTTTCATTCCTCAGATGCTGGTGTACTCCCTGGGAATGACTCTGTATTGGTCAGTCGATTATCACCTACCTCAGAACCAGGTCGGGTCCTTACACACACACACACACACACACACACACACACGCATACACACAGACACACACACACACACACACACACACACACACACACACACACACACACACACCAAATTGATATCACACAGTAATGATCCACTACTCTGTACTCATGCATTAATGATCCGGGACTATGGTCGTTCAACAGCCTGTTCAGTTGAGTGACAACCTGAACGGCCTCCTTCTGAGCATGTGCGAGGACCTGGTCCACCGCAGGATGAACCTGAACTGCATCCTGGAGGCCTGTGAGTCTCAGAACAAGACCACGCTCCTGCCACCTCCCTCCAAAGTCATCCGTCAGCTGGTGGAGGAGGTCCTCCACGAGTCGGTGAGTGCATCCTTCATTATATCATTTACTATTTTCTGTTTGGTAATTTTTAAGCAGGAGGATATGACATATGTCATCATTAGGGAATGGCTTTCTTCTCTTCTAACTAAAATTGCCATTGGATTCAAAACCATGCAATCAAATCCCATTCCAAATAAGTGTAATCCCAATTAATCCAAGGTGTTGGTCAGATGGTATTTTTCAGCATAATAAAATACTTAAGAGTAGGCTGTTCATCTACCCTCTAGCCACTACAAACAATGTATCACACAAGTTCATCATCTTGCCAGGACCACTGAAAGCCCATAATGTGTGTCAATCAGTCAGTCAGTAACAGATACTGAAGGCCAGCATATCGTTTCCTCATTCTGCAGCTGGACCACGGCTCTCTCTCGGACAGCAACGTCCCTCTGAGTGGCAGGAGCCAGATGATCAGAGAGCGGCTTCACGGTGAGACTACACCAGTCTCTAGAGACCCACTGTAGTCACTATGTTGTGTCTGAACGCTCCTGGTTTAACTCAACCCAGCTGTATCTAGTATTTCATTATCCAATGTCTGTTTTCTAAGGAAGAGCCAACCGAATGGCTTTGCATGAGGGGCTGTGTGTGCAATGCATATGTGTAAGCAAGTTTGACTTATGTCCTCATGTCCTCATATCTTTGGCTCCATTCTTAGCGGTTGTTAGTGTGTTGTAAAAACATCATATTGATTTGTCACATAAATGCCGTCATCATAGTTTTGTTGTGCACAATCTAAACGTCAATCTCAATCATTTGAAGTGTGATATAAACATTCACTACGAAACGTTTTGTGCACAAGGTTGCTGGAGGTGTCTACTTGTGTCATAAAATGAGTACAGACAGAATATCAAGACAATCCATATTGGCTCAATACAAACGATCACAAAAATGTGCAAACAAACTTTGAAATGTTTAGCGATGGCTCAAGTATTTTATTCCTTCCGCGATGCATTCAATGAAAACCTTGCTCCCTTGCTTAACCCATTTACTGTAGCATGCACCTCAACATCTGTTGATAAAAAAAGTAGATTCAGTGAAGTTGTCATGGACTAATAGGCATTGTTGTCTGGACCAAAGGCTGGGTGCAGGTCAATAGGATTAAGGCTTTACCCTAAAGACGGGGCGCGGATTAAGATACTTGGAGAGCCAGTATATCAAGCACTCATTTTAGTCGCTTAGCTTAACCTCTCCCCTAGCCAGGATTCTGTCACAGAAACCTCAGTGTCTCTGCGAAGGACGACCATGGATGAGTTATTGCGCCCAACGCCGTTCCTCTTCTACATGCTGGCATTACCTGCTTGTTGTTGACAGGGCGGAGAGGGCAGTTTGCTGATTTCAGCGACGGCTCTGCGGCAGAAGGGAGAAGATACTCAACAGACTCTGACTCAAAGTCAGGTAAGCCTGTGTGAGAGGAAGGCAAATCCCAGGTGTTTCACAGGAGCCCACACAGCTGCACCCAGGACAAAGGGCTAGAGAAAATACATATTTTTAAATGTCTATGGCATTCTTTTGAATATCATACATCTAAAAATAAATCATACTAGATCATTCGGTGCTGACTACAGTTGTTCTTGCTAGGCCATTCATGTGTTCCCACCATGGCGACTCATGTGCTCCCCGTGGTCTATCGTGCATTCTTCATGGCTCGGCAAGCTAGAAGGTGTTATTGCTAGGTCATTCATGTGCTCACCGAGTTGCATGATGGCATGTGTTCACCACTGCTAGTCATGCACCCATTACATCTAGTCATGTGCTCACCAGAGGTAGTCACGCGTTGCTCGTGGCTAGTCGTGTTTTCTTGCTGGGCTAGTCATGTGTTCATCACGGCTTTGTCCGTCTCATTCATTCGTAGGGAGTCTACCTCCGCGACCGTGGAGGCACAGGCCAAGGAGCTCCCCCATCCCTCTGTATCCCTCTTCTTTAGACAGGTAACGGGGTTGTACACACACACACACACACACACACACACACACACACACACACACACACACACACACACACACACACACACACACACACTGCAATTTGTCCATTCAGCCTTTATCTTGCTTGAAAATAATAGAAAGTCATAGGTGCCAGCAATGCAACATGGACAGTGAGAGGGACGTACAAATATATTAACAAATGTGATTACAATCAGACTCACTAGTTTCTCTCTAGTTTGGTAGTAAAGTGGGAATTTACAGAGGGCGTCAGAAAGAGGTCAGGTAGCAATAGTAGTCGCTTATTCGGATAGTAAAGGCTTCGATGCAGCAGTATATTAGGAAGTGCGAAGCTCCCTGTGAATATATAAATATATGTAATACTGAACGTAGGAAGCTCCTATCCTGTCCTAGGACTTCACCCGACCACAACCCCGCCCTTCTACTCCATCACTCCCCCACACAGGTTCCCTCGTGGTGTACGTCACCGGGACAGCACCAGCAGCTGGCTCTGTCGTAGCCCCCACCAGGACATGTCCCCCAAGGCTTCAGTCCGAACACACAGTCCCTCCATCACCTTCAGCGAGTCCTCGCTCAGCCTCAACCAGAGGAAAGCCAAGGTAAAAACCTTCATTTCTCAAGGATATGCTAGGATCTGATGTTAAGAGCGTGTTGATGTTTATATGTTTCGATTATTCACACAGCTCAAGGGCTGTTCCCTGATTGTTTTTATTCATAGTGAACTACAACCGCTGCTGTTTTTTGGTTTTAGCAGTTGAATTAGAGGGGCGTCAGAAGAAACTAGCTTATTTATTTATTAATTTTTTTATGTAGAGAACTACAACTTTTAGTTTTTTGAGCAGCGGGCATATAGGTATTTTTTTCTGAAGGTGAAACACCCGGAGAGCTGATCCTGCAATGACGTCAGCAACGTACTCTAAATCAATATATATATATATATATATATATATATTCACTTCAATGTCAATGATGGAGAACAGACCGGATCCCAGTGAGGGTGTTGGGTCACAGCGTATCACCCACAGTACTGTCAGCTCGGCGGATGTGGACCAGAGGGTACCATTGTAAATGTCTTTAGAGCCAGCTCATGTGCCCTGTGTCTCATCAGGCCCTGGGTCCCGAGTTCCTCAGAATGACAGATGAACAACAACAGACTGTTCTAGAGCTGCCTGGATCCATTGTGGTAAAACATTATATTATCAGTTCAGCTCTTCTTCCTCCTCTGCCTCTTATCTTGTATTCTTGTCTTCTAGTCTTATATTCTACGTAAAAAAAAAAAACGGTTTTGTTTATATGGATGTGTTGTTGGTGTGTCTTAATATTGGTATTATTGTCTTGGTTGTAAGCTTTAATTTCATCATTATCTTCTGTTGTTCTTGTCTTTTTGCATGACTTATGCAACAGTGTGATTTTGTGTTCTTGTCTGCCTGTATGTATGTTTCGGTATGAATTTGTGTGCCTGTGTGTGTGCTTGTGTTTGTGTGTTACCGTATGTGTTTGTGTGTGCGTGTGTGTGCGTGCGTGCGTGCGTGCGTGCGTGCGTGCGTGTGTGTGTGTGTGTGTGTGTGTGCGTGTGTGTGTGTGTGTGTGCACCTCAGTCGAAGAAGGGCCGCTCGTGTGCGTCCCAGCGGGAGGTGAATGTGACGCTGCCTAATGCCCAGTGTGTTGTGGTGCGCTGCGACCTTAAGTCCAGGGCCAGAGATGTGTTTGACATGGTGGTGGCCCATGCAAACCTGGTGGAACACTTCTACTTTGGCCTTGCCTTCCTAGATGGTAATGGTTTATCACGAGGCTGCGGCCTTGTTTGTGTGTTTATGCATTGATCTAGGAAGTGTAAAAATGTATGTACAATCATACATGCACTTGAACCATTGAATGTTGAATGCTGGAATACATTTCAAGTTCAAGTTGTACATACAAGTTAATATATGAATATATTAAAAAGCATGAGCATGTACTACCGATATATATATGTATATTTATGTATATATATATATATTATTGTGTAGTATGCTGCATAACTTTTGGCATACATGTAAAGTGATCCATAGATCATAGGCAAAGTAAAAACATTAAGCTATACTGGATATACTTTATAAGCAATCACATACTTAGAGATGTTATATGGCATATGCTTGCTCTGATTCAAAATCAATCATTTCTGAAATGTTGACTCATCATTGTGCCTAATATTTATATTTTAACAGATGATGAATATTTTTTTTTGGATCACGAGATCAAAATATCGAAAGTCGCCCCTGAGTATTGGAAGAAAATGCCATTGTCCACCTTTGCATTGTTTTTACGAGTGAAATTCTATGTGGACGATATCTCCTTCGTTTTGTAAGTACAAGTATTTTATGATCTAGATTGTAATTTGATGCCAAATTGAAAGTAACATTTTGCATGTTAAAACCCATGAGGGTGTTTCATTACTTGACTTTTTTTTTTTTTTTTTCTGGTCTCAGACACAGACTGACTCGTCACCAGTACTTCCTGCAGATGAGGAAAGACATCTTGGAAGACAGGCTGCACTGTAACGAGGAGACAGGCATGTTCTTGGCAGCCCTCGCCCTGCAGGCTGAGTTTGGGGATTACATGCCAGAGGTACCATTGCTAAACGAAACCTAACCCTTATCATAAACCTATGCCTAACCGTTACCCTAACACATAAGCATTACCCTAACCACAACACCTAGCCCCAACCCTAACCCAAGACATCAGCATGACATTGATTATTGTATCATTGTATTATCATTATATATTTCAAGTGGGTCATTTTATTCAAAGCGTCTAACAATGAAATCAATGCATTCATACTTAGCATGAGTGGCCTCAGAGCGATTCGAACCCCTGACCACTGCCAAATAGTTTAAGAGAGGAATATTATTGATTGGATACTATAGATGATTGTGCCATTGATATGATTATCACTCCACTGCATTTAAACCTCTCTGTTGTTGTTGTTGTGTCTGACCAGCTGTACGGTAAGAGCTACTACCAGCCAGAGCACTACGTTTCCAAGAGGATGCTGGAGACCATGGCTCTGCCCACGCTGAAGGAAGAACTACCGAGGCTGCACGCACGCCACGCCCAGATGCTGCATGAGGAGGCCGAGATAGAGTATCTCAAGGTACGAGGGCAGCAGTCACCCGCATACCTGCGCACACAAGAAAACACGTATACCGTCTGGTCTTTGGAACACCCTGGCCTGAGGATGTGAGGCTGGCAGAATCAGTGACATCTTGTAAATCACGGAACAATGGCTTTTATGTGTCGTGTCATTTAAATAAAGTTATCTGCATGACTGCTGACTGAAAGATACGGTCATCAAACGCCCTCAGATCACCCAGCAGTTACCCGAGTACGGGGTGATGTTCTACCGCGTGGGCCGGGAGAAAAGGCCGGTGGTGGGAGAGCTGGTGTTGGGCATCTGTGCCAAGGGAATCGTCCTCTACGAGATGAAGAACCACGTCCGCACCGTCACCAGACGCTTCCTCTGGAGGGAGACCGACTCCATATCCACAGGGGTACGGCTCTACATTCTGTCCTCGCTATCTCCTACCTTACCGCATCATCATGGCGGTCGGAGATGTCAGACTCATGATTTATAGTTACAACCAAACTACTGCTATTCATTCTAAGACGATGAAAGAAATCTTTGTTGCATTTTCCCCAACTTAAAAATTAGGGTCACGGGCCGGAAAGGTTGGTCTATCGTACTAACGCTTTACATCGTGTTGTGCCCTGGGGGGTTTTCAGCGGCGGAAGCTGACCTTAGAGTGTGGCGGACCCAGCGGGAAGAAGCACAGCTTTGTGACGGAGAGCTCCAAGATAGCCCAGTACCTGCTTAACCTCTGCTCCGCCCAGCACAAGTTCCACAGCGAGATGGCGTCCAGACAGCTCAACCACAACGCAGTGCAAGGTGGGGGCACCTTCAACCTCAAATAGTGGGAAAAAGAGGGCTCTTAATGATTTCAACCAGGCATCGACATACCCCGCCAGTTAGAAACCTTTTGTGAGGCTTTCTGCTGAGCCGACGTGAGGCTTCTGCTGTGTCTCTATCCAATTAGATCATTTTGTGCTAGCAACTCTGAAAGGTGTTGGCGCTAGGCTAGCCATGTCTTCACGATGGCTAACCTCGTGTTAGCAAAAACAAAACAAAACCTCGGCATAAAATGACCGTTGCCTTGCCTGTAACGACGACACGTCGAAGGTCGATCAGTTTTTTAAGTAAAAAAAGGCGAGAAAAAAAAAGGATGGATGGCAACCTAACCTTGTTTCTCCCTGATCCCCGACCAGAGGAGAGCATGGAGAAGTACGGAGACGCGGTGTGTCGCTTGCGTAACAGCGAGCTGAAGCGCATCTCGTGCTCGGAGGGCATGCTGAACATGGTGGGCCTGGCTCCGGGCCAGCAGGACACCATGTCCAAGTCCTGCGACAACCTGACAGCCAAGCTGGAGGCCAGGCTGCGGCAGCAGAGGGAGCTGCGGAGGGAGATGAGCCGGGAGATGGTGATGTCCGGGAGCAACAAGGAGCTCTCGGAGGAAGGAGACCCCCGGGAGGCTAAGGAGAGACAGGGCTGTACCAGGTGACCAACCCCCCCCCGCCCCCCCCCCCCCCCCCTCACTACCAACACCACGCTGGGGGAGGTTTTGCTGCTCTATAGCTTTTGTTTAGTGTATACCTGTCCTTGAATTGTTTCATGTTCGCAAAGCTTGTGTTTTCTTAAAGATACAAGTGACAATTCTAGCCTTGCAAGTTAATAACCTTTTAGATTCATTGTTTTTTAAAGCAGAATATTTTGGTTTTTGCAGCTCGGCAGACGTCTTTCCCAGATGGATGTCCAGCGTCTCTCTCCAGAAACAGGACTCTTCTTCCTCCATACGATGTAAACCAGTTTTTCCAATCAATGTGCAGTCTCTCTAGTCACCTATCCATTCATCTAATTGACCACTCATTTCCGCAGTTGACACTCCGACGAGAACCCCACCAGAGAGAGAGATCATCTGCGTGACCATAAAGAAAGATCCCAAATTAGGCTTCGGTGAGCATGGACAGTCTGCCGTCCGTTCAGTTCGACCTCCTGAATCACGTAGAAGACGCTGTGTGCGCCACACATTAGGGTTCCTCCTCTGCTCATCTCTAACCCCTTCCCAGGGTTTGTGATCGTGGGAGAGGACAACACAGGTAGACTGGACCTGGGGATCTTCATCGCCTCCGTTGTTCCCGAGGGCCCAGCGGATAAAGATGGCAGAATCCGACCAGGTAGTTCATCAACAACCGATCATGCAAATGCAGTACACTTTATACCAGCTGTGCATTGTGCCTGGCTGACCAGCATAACATGTGAGGTACCAGCATAAGGTGACCGTGTGGGGTTTCCATTATCCAGGGGGGCGTCTGATCTCTCTGAATAAGACCAGTCTGGAAGGGGTGACGTTCAGCGACGCCGCTGCCATCTTACAGTCCAGCCCGGACGAGGTGGAGCTCATTGTGTCCCAGCCCAAACGTACGACCCGCTCGCACCTGCTAGTTCCTGCCTAGATTCATGCATAGTGATTCGTTACTGCCATGCAGCCGATCGTCAGTACAACCGACAATTGTGTTCTCCATTTTTGTTTTCAAAAATAACTTCTCATTTGTAATCCTGCATCTCAGTATCCCTGAAGGACAGTAAGAGTTTCCTGACCCAGAGTAACCTAGGGTTGGCCCTGGAGAAAGGCTTCGGCTCCCAGACGACTCTGAACAGCACAGAGTTCAGACCTGCCATGGAGGAGCTGGAGGAGGCCCTGGCCCTGGCCAACATGGCAACCCCCAAGCTGGGCCGGAGGCTCCACGTCCCCGTGGTGCGGATACTGGACGCTCAGGTCAGAACCATGGCTCGACCCACTAACCCCCTAATCCAGTAGATGATATTCCTTGTAGAGACGCAGGTTTGACCTTCCCTTCATCCCTATCGTCTTCAACCCCAACCTTCCGGTCTCTTCTTTCACTATCCTGTCCATAATGACACACAAAGCCAATAAGAATATACTTAAAAAGAAACTGATTGACAGAAGGTGAATGTGGATGAATCAGTCACACCAGGTCAATGGTTTAATGGATTGATTTATTAATTGGATTGAATTACCCTGATGTAACTATTCCTCACCGCCAGTCAAACCCAACAACAGTCTGGTGTAGCTGTTTCCCTCACTTCCACATCCTCCCTTTTTACTTTCCCTTTATCGTTCCCCCCCCTCTCTTTCAGGACCCTTGTTCCAGATCTCCCTCCATCTGCAGTCTCAAAATAGGGGAGCAACTTATTGTGGAGTTAAAGAAGAACGATGGTAGCCTTGGCATAAGTGTGGCTGTGAGTTACTAACATACTAACATACTACATGATACTAACACGTGTGTTGTGATGATTTACACGTACAACTGTTCCTTAACTGTTTTTATGAACTTCGGTGTAGTACATCACTCTAACAAATCTAACAAATCTAACAAACCTAACAAACCTAACAATTCTAACAAAAGGTTATTTAAATAATTTCAATGATATATCAGCTCTTATATAAGATCAATATAGTTAATCTGTCTATTTGAGCATACCTTTAACAGGCTTAACTTGACATAATTTTACTTGGAGATAGCAGCAACAAGGATTCTTCGAAGTCTGTCACATGACTAATGCCATTGTTCAATCACAGGGTGGGATAAACACCAACGTGCGTTTTGGCGGGATCTACATCAAGACTCTGGTGCCAGGAGGTGCTGCAGAGCTGGACGCCAGAATCCAAATAGGTAAATATACTCAGTCAGTATAACATTGTTTCACTTCCTTCCACTGACCCCTGGCCTCCTGACGACCCTCAACCACCTCTATCCTCTCATAAAGCATCAGTGTAGAGGGGATTCAAACTCTCAACGGGACGTTGGCTTTTAGTATTGGATGCTTTGGAAGCACATGCTCAATCGTGTAACGTAAAGTTAACAAACCAGGAAGAATGTTGTACTAGTGTTATCTCACAACTGAGACCTCATATTCTTTACAAGAATAAAACCTATTAAGGCAATGTCTACGTCTGCGTTATATGTGTTTCAGTGAGCAAAAACGACACACATTACACATGGATTGACCTGCACACACAATGCTGCATGCATACACACACTCAATACTGCTATATTTGACGAAATGTGTGTGTGTGTGTGTGTGTGTGTAACAGGGGACAGACTGCTGGAGGTTGATGGTTTCAACTTGAGGGGCGTGACTCATTCACAGGCTGTGGAGTGCCTGAAGAGGACTGGAGAGGTAAAACACACACACACACACACACACACACACACAAGACAAAAGCATCGATGCATGGTGCACACACACAAACACACTGTCTGTTATCTGTCTACATGTTGTTATTGTTTTTATTTTAGCCCATGCTAAGGCGCTTTGCGTCAGCCTGACGCACGGTGCCGATGCCTAAGCTGTCCTCCGCACAGCTTAACCTCCTCACCTTGCACTCCTCACGCTGATTAACATTCAACCACACTGTTACTCAGACGCTCCGCAGGCTCAGAGGTTCATTAACATGCGTCTGAAAACAGCGTGGAGAAACAGACTGCCGGGACAAAAACACCCAGAAATCAATAGTACTGCAGTGTTCTGATGTGTAGATCATAGGACATTTACACATGCCCACATGGTGCTACATGGTGTGTGTGTGTGTGTGTGTGTGTGTGTGTGTGTGTGTGTGTGTGTGTGTGTGTGTGTGTGTGTGTGTGTGTGTGTATTCCCCTGTAGGTGGTGAGTCTGCTTTTGGAGAGAGAGCCCATGGTGGTTCTGGATACCAGGTCTGAATCGCCCTGCCCCCCCCTGGCCCACAGCCAATCACTGGCCATGAAGATCGACGTCCCCATGGAAACGACCTTGAGTGGCAAGCCCAAGGACTACAGCTTTGTAACCGATGGTAAGAGCTGGTGCCCTGACACAGAAATCAAAGTGACACTCACTCTCAGTTAGACACACACACACACACACACACACACACACACACACACACACACACACACACACATACACACACATAGCCAAACACAGACACACAAACCCGAATGCAACACATACACAAACCCCCTCCAAGTCACAAACAAAAACACTAACAACCCCCCACATACCCATAACCACCCACAAACACACACATAGCAAAACACAAAACAAAAGCACACACTCCCACATCCACCTACTCAGCCACACACACACAAATATAAACACCCCCCCTGACACACACACACACACACACACACACACACACACACACCCAGAGGTGGCTGTGAGTCATCTGACAGCTACATTGTGGTTGCTGTCAAGACAGTTGTGGTCCGGCCGGGCTCCTCAGAGCAGATCAAGTGTGTGATCACATTTTAAACCCTTATACAATATGATTCATAGCGTTGCATCAATTATTCATTAGGAATAGCAAAAATGTGTTTGTTTTTTGTTTTCTTCAGAACCTGCCCCTGTATGCATATTTAAATTGAATTATTGTACAACCTGGGAAGGCCCTCAATACTCCCATCCAACAGCAACTGCGTGAATAATGCATGCGTTAATTTGAATAGTTTTACATATCGGCACACGTGCCAACATTCGACTGCAGATCAGATTTGAACGATCCAAATTCAAATTGGATCGTTCAGTACACATCTCACCCCCCCGACCCTCCCGCCCGCCCCGCCCTCCCTCTGTCAGAGAACAGCCATGAGGTGGTCCTGAAGAAGAGCCCGTGTGGTCTGGGCTTCAGCTTCTTCATCACCCAGCTGCCGGCCGGGGTCAGCCTGGTCCGCATCAAGAGGCTGTTCCCGGGGCAGCCGGCCCACGAGAGCGGCCTGCTCAGGGAGGGGGACGTCCTCCTGGCGGTCAACGGGGACCGCGTCAGGGGCCTCTCCTACCAGGTGAGGGAGCCCCCCCCCCCCCCCCCCCCCCCTCTCAGGCGACGCCTGACCGGGAGGTGGAGTGAGTCTTCAGATATGGGGGACGACATCCAAGTGAATGCATTGGCTTGATCGCCTTTTGGTTTTTCAAATAGGCATTTGACACATCGTCTCCTCTTGCTTGGCTACAGCATTTTGGAGTTTGGATAAAACGCTGTATATATATATATATATATATATATAATTAAATTACACTGTTATTTTTGTATTATTATTATTGTTATGTACAAAGGAGAGCGAGATACAAAAGTAAAGACAAATGATGAAAGAGCAGTAGGCTCATACCTACACTCCAACCCACTACATGCAAGTACACAAACCCAGTCACACACACACACACACACACACACACACACACACACACACACACACACACATAAATGTATGATTTTTCTTTTGACAGAGGGTTTTGTTCCTGCTCCGCGGAGCTCCATCAGACGTCCAACTGCTCATCTGCAGACCAACTGCAACCGAACTGGATGATAACACACTCGTAAGCACATGCACACCAACACTATTAAGACTACACACACACACACACACACAGACACACATACACACACACTGTAGTGATGTAGTGTGTACACCATACTCAGTCTTGTGACAACATGTGAACGATGTGATTATGCTTATTATAACGAAACTTTCAAGCTCCGAGCACACTGTAATAAACATGAGCACAATGCACCAAAGGTCCCAGGAACCCACTTCCACATCCACCCCCACCCCTTCCTCCCCTTACTGTCTCCCCAGAGTCCCCGGCCCGGCCGAGAGGTCCGCTCCAAGTCCCTGGACCTGAGGCTGGGGGAGGACTACAGCCAGCTCCTGCGCTTCCAGTTCGAACACGGCCTGGGCCCCCGGCCCCCCGGCCCCCAGGAGTCCGTGTCGGCGGCGGACCTGACAGGCACCAAGACCCCAGACCCGCCCCCCTCCGCCGAGTCCCAGCCCCAGCAGAGCCAGGACAGCCTGGACAGCCTGCAGAGCCTGGTCAGCGACCCCTGCCCCGAGCACAACCCCGCCACTCCCCCCAACTCGCCGCCGCGCCCGGCCTCCGCCCCGCGACCGGCCTCCCCGCCCACGCCCCCCTCCCCCGTGTCCCCGGCGTCCCCCGCCTCCCCCACCTCCCCCACCGCCCCCACCGCCCGCCAGCGCTTCGCCATGCCGCCGCCGAGCCAGCTGTGGGACGGGCGGCAGAAGACAGAGACGCCGGCAGCGGCGGCTAAGGAGCACCAGGAGGACGGAGGGAAGGAGGGGCGGGGCCGGCTCCCCAGGCCCGCGGCGGAGCTGCTGGAGAGAGGCTGCCCCAGGAAGGCTGCGAAGCCCATGTATACCAGGTGAGACGCGACACTACAGTGCACACAGGTGTGCGCGCGCACACACACACACACACATACACAAACAAACGCACACACACACATGCACACACAAACACACACACACATACAAACAAACGCACACAAACACACACGCTCGCACACACACATAAACAGGCGCACACTGGTGCACACTGGTGTACATCCTTATGTTAAGTCTGATGAAATAAATAACAACTTAACGCGTGTGTTCATCCACAGTGGAATCCGGGAGGAGGCGGACGGAAGCGTGACCTACTGCATGATGGGTAACGGGCTGACCATCCTGGCGGACGAGGAGTACCTCACCATCAGCTCCACGGTGGACCCCGCCCGCGGCCACGGCCAGGCCCCCGGCCCTCCCGCGCTGGCCGCCGAAACTCCCAGCCCGCCTCCTCTGATCCCCCACACGCCCGCGGCTAACGCCAACTCCAGCGCTCCCCCCAGCCACCTGGCGACCGTGTTCAGCCGCTACAGCCTCCACCACCCGGCGCACTTCAACGCCGCCAACACCGCCGCGGGGGCCCCCGCGGCTCCAACAGCCCCCGCCGCCGGGATCTTAACTAGCGGCTCCCAAGCGCACCATTCCCCTCAGGCCCGCTCGGCCCAGCAGCATAAGGCCCCCCAGTACCCGTCCGGCCAGAGGGAGCTCCCGGCCGCCCACCCCAAACCCGCTCTGAGAGGCGGCTGCAGGTCTCTGGGGGCTCCGGCCCAGCCTCCAGCGCAGGCTCCGCCCCCACCGCCGCCGCCACCGCCGCCGCCGCCAGCACCACCACAAACATTATTGCCTCCCCCGGCCCCCATCACCACCCAGGTCCTGCCCACGGCGTTGTCCCCCATCCTGCTCAGCCCGGACGTGCTCGTCTCCCTCATGCCCAAGGAGGTGTCACCAGAGTGGAGTATCAAGCAGTACAATGACTATACGTTTGCTGACTATGGAGAGAATGATGAAGAAGATGATCCTAGAGAGGTAATGTTTGTAATGGTTTGGGGTGTTTGGCTGAATTCCAATTTCCGCAATTTTGAGCCTTTTGCATCCTTCAGCAAGATAGCCTTTATCGTTACCTTTATAGTCTTCCTGATTGTTTTATATGTGCGTGACATTGTTTTTATCGAAAGCTGCTTTGGATTCACGCAACTATTAATTATTAATTAATTAATAGTGATGTTGCATTTTCATTGTTGTAGTTTCCATCTTTTCTCTCATGATCATTCATTGAATTGGGTTGTGTTGTTTTGTTTTTTAAGGGACTGAACAAGGAGTTTGAGCTGTCGGTGGATCTGACTAAATCCAGGAACGGCAGCTTTGGTTTCACCATCGCCCGCAGCAAGCTGGACAACAGCTACTACGTCCAGGACATCCTGGACAACCCGGCCAGGGCAGACGGTCGCCTCCGGTCCGGGGACAGGCTCGTCACGGTACACACACACACACACACACACACACACACACACACACACACACACACACACATATATACAAAGACACACACGTAAACACACACACACACACATATATACAAAGACACACATACACACACACAGACACAGATGCACTCACACACACATTGGCAAATAAAAATACATACGCACACCTACACTAACATGCACTCACACAGGCAGACATATACAAACACAAACACACACAGGCAAAAACCATCACACACACAGGCAGACATACACACACACATATATATATACAGTATATATAGTATATATACATATATATATACAGTATATATATATATATATATATATATATATTACTAATGGGAACATGCATTGGGCATCTACTCTTTCCTGCAGGTCAACGGACACGATGTCACCCATGTGGCGGACGAACTCGCCATGACCATCCTGCGCTCGTCGCCGCGGTATCTGAGCATGACCTTGGGGAGGGCCGTGAGCAACCTGGTGGCGCCGCCGTCCTGTGACAGCCTGCCTGACATCATCCTGCACAAGACCCCCTCAGGACAGCTGGGTGAGGGGCCGTCCCCACGGCCGGCCTTTAGGAGGCGCCTCGCCATCCCATTCATGCATGCTCTTACCACTGCATAGTCCAACACCTGATCGTGAAGGCTCCATAACGTTTCAAGGGTTTGCATCCTCTTCCAAAAAAGGGCCCATCCCTGCCTTGTTACACATTCATGCACCAGAAATACAACATTAATCAGCGGAAGAATGTTTACATTTCTATCGATTGAGATGATATAAAAAGGCTAGCATCATGTTGAGGTCAAACATATTTTCCTGTTAGATGCAATTAGATGATAGCCGACACAATGAGGACTCAAGTAACTCCGTCTCTCGCTGACAACTCATGCCAAACAGCATATGATACATGATACCTTATATAATAATAATAATAATAATAACTTGAATTTATATAGCGCCTTTCATAGTACCCAAGGTCGCTTAACAAAAAGGGGAGGGGAAAGGGGGGAGGAACTTGGTGAAAGGGAATCTTTTGCTTTTTGAACATGGGCAGGGATGACATACCCTTCTGGTATCTTCCACAGGCATCAAGCTGACCGGGGGCATCGGCAGCCGATGGCAGGGGATCTACTGTCTGGAGGTGGTGCCTGGCTCCCCGGCCAGCGAGGAGGGCAGCGTCCAGCCCAACGACAAGATCGTCTACATCTGTGGCAGGTGCACCCTGGGAATGACCCTGGAGGACGCGGTCAAGGCCTGCGAGATCGCACCTCGCAAGGTCAAGCTGAAGGTCATCAGGTGTGAGCCGCTGAAGGTTCTGTGTGGATGGATGGACGGACGGATGATGGGTGGATGGATGGTGAATCGATGGGAGGATTGATGGATGAATTGATGGATGGATGGATGAGCGTTGATTTTAATTACTGTCGTCTCTGTCCCTTCAAAACCTCAGAGAAGACCATCCGGTAACTCCTAAGGCCAAGTGGAATGGTGAGGAAACAGCTTGTTAGTAGCATAGCTGGTTCAATGGTTTATGATTTATTAAATCGCTTTGTGTTATATTTGCTGGTCAGAGAGTTTGGTTCTCATTCAACACGGCAATGATGTTTTTATCAAATGTTTTTAGAATCTATTATTATTAGATATATCTATTATTATTCTATTATCCAATCGCATCTTTCATTACATTTTGTTTTCAATATTCCATATAAACATTTTCAATTCATTCAATACACCTGCAGAAATAGAAATATTCCTTATTTCAATATAGAATTCACTCAATATGCCTGTAGAAATAGAAATATTCCATATTTCAACATCCATTTCACTCAATAAGCCTGCGGAAAGGGCCTTTTTGAACGGGTCTACTCTTTCTCAGGCCTTTTTGATTGGAAGAAAGACAGGAAGTTCTTTGCTCGTTTTGAGGACCCAAACTCTCCAGAGAAAGAAGCTTCCACTGTAGAAAGTGAGTCATTGTTTTCCTCTGCCTGCATTTCTCAAAGACTGCTACTCTTGCTAGGTTCCTTTATTTTTATTTTTGCTTGCTTGCTTTCTGCGTGAGAACAGAAAATGCTATTTGCGTGGTGTAAGCTTGTGTGCGTGTCAGTGTGTGTATGTGTTTGTGTGTATGTGTGCTTATGTATGATCCCAGTGCTGACAGACAGAACCCGGCCTCTCATTGTAGGATTAATAATTAGCAAGCCTGTTGCCCTCCACTGGTGTATTGAACTGCAGCATGTGGGTAACATAGAGACGCCAACACACACACACACACACACACACACACACACACATGCTTTCCCAGAGACACACAAACACACACCTGCCCCACACGCATAAACACACACACACACACACACACACGTACATGCTTTCACATAGCCACATACACACCTGCCCTATACACACACATGCACGCACACACAGACATACATATACACACACATACCAGCTTCACACACACACACACACACACACACACACACACACACACACACCTACACACAGTCTCTGAACCAGAGACGTACGAGCGGTGGTCCATGCATGGGACCAACGGGCCGGTTGCCTAGCGACCCGGAGGCTTGCTGGGGTGCTAGCAAGGCAACAGTGCACAGGGAGAGCCTGCAAAGAGCAGCCTTGTGTCCGCCTGTCATAGCAGAAGCCCACCCATCAACACCTCTCCTCCAGCATGGCTCAAGAGAAGGGGGGTCCATGTGAGTTGGATTTATGCGTGAAGGAGAAACGGAGAGGGGAGGGGCGGGGGGGGGAGTGGGGTATTGTGTTGGATTTTGGTGCTTACATATTTAGACATGGGAAACTTGAGAAGTGGGACGTTTGGGAAATTTGAACAGTTCTCGAGGAGGCTCAAGTTGTTATAAGCGAGCTCCGACTAAACATTGTCTCTCTGTGTGTTTGATCACCGGATTGAAAGTGTGCCGATTAACAGATTTTCTCTCTTCTATTTCCGTGTGTTTGTGTGTTTTATGTGTTTTTCCACAGCCGAAACTGTTTGTAAAACTCCAGGGAAATTCGCACCGCGCCTCTCTCTCCCCTCAGACCGAGATGTAAGTGTACAAACACAACATGTGTAAAACAGACTTCTGACATAAACTCAAACCGGTGTCAGGATATGTCGTTTATTGAGACTTTTAGGAGATTATTGGACAATAGTGATAGTCATACGCTGTAACCTGAGTCTACTGTGTGTCAATCAACGCATTCCCCTGTCCCTCTGCTGGGGGTCTGTGTGTGTGTGTGTGTGTGTGTGTGTGTGTGTGTGTGTGTGTGCTCACAAGAGAGACAGAGAGAGAGAGATAGATGGAAAAAGATGTCCTATCCACTATCATGAATCATAAATGAAAGCCAAGGCTGACTCTGCCATTCGTCCACCGTCTCCCTGTTGTTGTTTGGTTTATCCTCACGTCTTCATGTGATTGGTCGGCTCTGGCTCCAGAGTTGCATCATGCAGCTGGACTTCACCAAGCCAGAGAACAGCGGGCTGGGCTTTGCTCTGATTGGTGGATCCAACGGCAGCGTGCTCCGGGTGAAGGAGATCTGCTCTGGGGGGATGGCGGAGCAGGACGGGCGGCTGCGGGTGGGGGACATCCTGTTGGAGGTACCAAGAAACCCCACCCCGCCCCCCTCCCCATAAATTCCTCCTCCTACTACTTCTCCTTCTTCCTCATCCTCTTCTTCTGCTCCTCCTCCTTCTCCCATTACTCCTCTTCCTCCTCCTCTTCTCCTGCTCCTCCTGCTCCTATTCCTCATCCTCCTCTTCCTCCTCTTCTTCTGCTCCTCCTCCTTCTACTATTCCTCCTTCTCCTCTTCCTCTTCCTCATCTTTCTTCTCTTCTTCCCTCAGATCCTTTGGTTGTTCATTGCTGGTTGTTATAGTTTGCGTGTGTGTGTGTGTGTGTGTGTGTGTGTTCCAGGTGAACGGCGTCATCGTCTCGGGGCTGAGCCACGGCAAGGTGGTGGACATCCTGCGCCGGGCGGAGGGCGTGGTGCAGCTCACCATCTGCCGGGACTTCCTGTCCGCGGGGAACCCCAGAGTCCCTCCCCCTGCGGCCAACAGGGCCCTCAGCCTGGGCCCCGTGTGGACCGACCCCGGCCCGGACCCCTGCGGCTCACCTGAAGCCACGCCGAGCAAACCAGTGGAGCATCCCCCCGGTAACGGCTCCAACAACACCCCCCTCACAACCCGCTGTAGTGTGAAGATCCCCTCATGCTTTCCAACATGGATTCATAAACATGGTATTTATATCAATTGGTTGTATACAGCGTAAATGTATACACAGCATCTACATCGGGCACCTGGGAAGTTGTCCGTCCCACTTTTGTTTTATTTTTGGTCCTGTGACTAGAACTTAAAGGGGACAGCCTCGACCGGGAACTAGACCATCGTGAATGTACGTTGCATCCGTTGAGATCAAACACATGTCCGTCGGCGAAACAAACACTTTGCGTTGTACAGCGGTTTATATTTCCCTCCTTCATGAGTTAACAGCGGGGCCGGAATAAACTTGTTACCGCCTTGAGGACTTTGTGATGAGATCACAAAGTTCGACCACTGAATGTCATACATCAGTGCGCTCTACGTTGTGAGTGCTTGTGCCGTTAATGTTACGGCATTGTTTTCACATAAGGCCATGCCGGAACTTTACTGGTAATGTAAGAGCATATTATGCAGGGAAATTGGCGGAACGGCTCTCATTCACACATGACCCCTGTGCCATTAAATTACTGGCACAGTCTGGATGTGTGAATGGGTCTATTGAAACATTAATTCAATAGAACATTAATTCAATTGAAACATGAATTAATATTAGATGATGTTATTGTCCAAACCAGTTTGATCCAACCACCTGGTGATTTTCTTCCAGTGGTCCTTCTCTCCCGATAATAGATGTATTTGTCTAAATGATTCAATTGTCTTTGTTAATCAACTATTTTGGTGATTGTAAATGTCAACAATGAGGGTTTGTGTTTTTGTTAAGGACAGCATAACAAGCCCATCCTTTGTGGTTTAGGTTAACATACATGTACTGTATTCTGTTGATCCAGAAGCAGCACCCAACCCAACCGTAGAAGTGGGCGTTTTTGCCGCCACTAACCCATATCCTATCCATCGATTGGCTGTTGTAAGAGATGAGAATGCCATAGATCAGGTAAACCACACACACACACACACACACATACACACGTTATAACATGAATTCATTAACAACGATGTGGTGTTGTGTTGCTTCATTCTTCTGTGAAATGCTTCCTGTACTCCTTCAAATGTACCTGTGGTGGAGCCGTTGCGTTCTGATCACCTGAGTGCCTCTGTGTGTCCTCTAGGGGAGCTGTAACAGCACCCCCTCTCACCCGGCCTGCTGCCCGTCCCTCAGTGTCTCTGACATGTTGCACGGAGCCTCTGACAGGTACTGTCTGACCACTGCACCACTAGCCCCCCTTACCTCGATACCCCCCTGTGTATGTCTCCACACACCCCATCACCTACTGTCTCATCCGTGTGTTTCCATTTTGAAAAAGTGATTTTCGGACGCCGAAACTCTCTTGCAAGTTGATGAAAAATTTGGAAAGTTTAATGTGGAAAAATACGCACGTGGAAGAGAAGAGATGAAACAGTATGTGAGTAGACTACACCAGTGAGTGTCTGATATGTACTTATAATATCAAGTGTAGCCTCCTTGACTTCTGTTTGTGTTTACCTTTTGCTTCAGTTGTCACTAACTGACCACATGGCGGCAGCAGAGAGCACTGCATGAAAACGCTGCGGTGCCTCTGGTTGCACATGTGTTAAAGCAACGGGAGTAGTTCCACACTTAGCAAGTGATTAGTTCATCAGCCACCATTATCCTGAACTATTAAGCACACAGAGAAGCATTAGCCTCTTGTCTATTTTAGGTGGAAAAGTCGCAGGGAAAGGAAGCTGAGCCATGATTCCCCTAACAACAACAGGCTGGTCTGATCCCCTCCCTCCCTCCTTCCCCCCTTCCCTCCCTCCCTCCTCCCTCCTTCCCTCCCTCCCTCTCTCCCTCCCTCCATCCTTCCCTCCTTCCCTTCCTCCCTCCCTCCCTCCATCCCCCAGGAAACAATTTGTGACCACGCTATTGGAGCAGCATCCTAAATGCATCAGAATCAACCAATCCGATGGCTGGAGCAGCGACGAAGAAGACGAGGATGCCGTGCAACTCAACCGACAGGAAATGACACCAGTCCCAACAGGTAGAGCCTACCTACAACCAAGCCCTGAGCATAAGAACCCCTGTTTGATAAATCAACAGTCCACCCCAACATCTGCCTATCGGAGCCGTCCATGTGTTTTGACAGTTATTTTCCTCTGTTTGTGTTTTTTTTTAATATTTTGTCTTTGTTTGACCTCAGGGCCACCCATGGTGTCGGAGGGAGAGCTGGCCAGTCTAGCACTGATCACCCCGTCCAAGAACAGCCGGTATTACGGCTCCCGAGTCAAAGCCCTCATCCAGATCCTGCAGAACCAACTGGACCAGGAGGAGCTGGTTAAAGAGTTCATGGTGTGCTCACCACTCTGATTTAGCGCTCGGCACTATGACAGATACGTATTGTACGGCTCTTTCCACGCAGTGAAAGCACACCCGTGTTGCTGATGTGCCTCTGAGAGAGCAAGTGTGATATGCTACTGTAACGTGCGTGTGTGTGTGTGTGTGTGTGTGTGTGTTTGTGTGTGTTAGGCTCTGGCCCACACATTGATAAACAAACACACACACACACACACACAGATACACAGACACACACACACACAGAAAAGCTTCTGTTTGCATTTTGTGTAAACAGCAGCAGTAAATGTTTTGCACAAACTGAAATAAACATCCACACACACACACACACGTACACACACACACACACACACACACATACACACACACACACACACGTACACACACCCCAACCAGACTTAACACATTCCCTGGTTCTCCAGCATCTTTCCACACGTTTACAGTCTTAGCTGTAATTTCACACAACGCTGGCCACACCGCACGCTGACTGCGGGCCCATTCTGAGCTGATTAAGGAGACTGTGGTTTAGTAAACGGTGTGGATTTCACACAGTAGCTTACTTGTCTGTTCCAGGCTCTCGAGCATCTGAAGCCCTCCGACAACTGTCTCGTGGGCAAGGCCCCCGAGAACCGAGACAAGAACCGTTACAGAGACATTCTGCCCTGTAAGTTGCTCATTGAGCGTCATTATCACGAGAAATAACCACCGCTGCGTTCGGGTCAATCAGGGATGGGATACTACCTTTTTTTGACAAAGTCATTGTCAGAAAATCATGTTAACCCTTAGTTGTTTTAATGTATCGGGGCAAACCGTTGCATCATTTTCTTTTTCTTTTTTTATGTGAATGTTGTTTTTTTATTGCTGAACTGGAGCTCGTAAAAAGGTGGATAGTCACAGACCTGGCATTTACTGACGGCGTGCTTGCGAACTCTTTCCCGAGCAGACGTTTCAAGCTAGCTCTGCCTTTTAGCGAGAGAAGGATATTTGCCTCGAGCTTCTCAGTGATGTCCTCACTTTGGATAACGATCTGCCATAATGTTAATCATCTGCACGGTATAATTACCCTATACTTTGTATGATTGTACACAATATGTAATTATCTCAGAGTTATCAATCTAATGAACGCAGAGCCTCAGACGATAGATTGCAGGTTACGGGCGGCTGTGTGTTAAAGGGCCTGTTGGTTTGATGTCAGAGGGGTAGACACGCAGGGAGACAGTGCAGGTCTACATTAAGATAACAGAGGGCATACTCACTGTCATCTGCGAGATATGAAAGATAAGTGTTTTCAACATAAGACAGTGTTGTATGCTGAGAACACTGAATCATCGTAATGTAATGTGAGGAATACGACTTCATAAGAGGTTTTGAGACCGTCAAAACGATTTGTTTTTGATTTGTTTAGTTAGTCATCATAATAATCGTAATAATGATTTTGTTTTTAATAGCACCTTTCATTAGAACCCAAGGCAATTTACTTTTTGTTTTTTTATCAAATATAAAAATAAGAATAACACAAAAAAAAGAATAATGCAGAGGAAGAAATCGAGGATGGGATGTTAACCTACATGGGAATACTGGTGTCCAGATATCAACAATCAAAACCATGTACAGAACATAATTCCATCCAAGTAATGTTATTTTTACCTTTATTATTGTCATATTATTAAGTATTACTTGTTCTGAGTGAAGGTAGTGGAGAGAGAAGAATTGTGTGTTTAGACCGATAGTCACAATGGAGAACCACAACAACCATCTACCCAATCGTAAAAAGGGTGTGTCTTTCCGGAGGTCCATAAAGCATGATTATGTCTGGTTGGTGGTCATGGATGGCGGTGCTTACTCCTAAATGGTTTATATTGCGAGTGGTGCTTTTTTTTTCTTTCTTAGTTGTCCTTCAAAGCGAGAGGAAGGAAGGCTAACCTTGAAAAAACATTCCTACGTTTGCTCAGTCTCTCCCAGCCTCTTTCCCCCAGCTCACTTCTCCTTTTACTGCGTTCCTTTAGTTTGTTTTGCCTTCCTGTGCTCTTTGGAGCGTTTTCTACCCTTGCGGTGACAGTTGAAGTGTGTTTCAAAACATATACACGTGTGTAAAAATAGCATCAAAACAATATGTTCAAAATGGCGCTTCCAGTAAGTTATTGAGTCATTACGGGCCATTAAGTCATTACGTTGATGCAATGCATAAGATAAGATAAGATGTTGTTTATTTTTGCTGGACAGGAAATGTCAGAGTCACAGCAGAAATAACAACAACATCTTGTTTAAAAAAAAAAAAATGTTGACATCCACATAATGAATAGCAGAAATATAAACCTAAAATGTCAATACTGATTGACAGTTGAGTCAAACGTCCCAACACACCTGCTCATTTCTTTTCCGTTTTCTTTTTTTCTCTTCAGACGACAAGACGCGCGTGGCTCTGGGCGAGTCGCGGGACTACATTAACGCCAGCTACATCCGCATGGCGGTGGGCCAGGAGGAGTTCCAGTACATCTCCTGCCAGGGCCCGCTGCCCGCCACCACCCCGGCCTTCTGGCAGATGGTCTGGGAGAACAAGTCGGACGTGGTGGCCATGATGACCCAGGAAGTGGAGCGCGGACGCATCAAGTGCCACAAGTACTGGCCCGAGACGCCGAGCCAAGCGCTGGAGGAAGGCCGCTTCCAGCTGCACCTGGTCAACCAGCAGTGTCTCGACTACTTCCACATTAAGGTCATACGCATGGAGGAGACACAGGTAGGTGGTCTGAAAGGTGCAGTGTGTGGAATTGAGTTTGAGTCTAGCAGGATTGGGGAGAAATGGAATATAGTTATTCATAAATATGTTTTAATCGGAGTATGATTCAATGAAATGATGAATCGAGTGTGCGTTCGCTTTTAACAGTGTACGCGCTAACAGATCTCCGCCACCAGCGGCATGATTGGTCCAAAACATATACAAAGTGAACCTTTGAGCTTGTCTGCTATCTAACCTTAGACCCACGATCTGAAGTCTGATTTGTGAGGCTCATCCCAACCCCTGCTAACGCACGGCCACGCCCTCTTGTCCTCTTCGTTACAGACCGGGGCGACTCACTTTGTGCGCCACCTCAAGTTCACCCACTGGCCGGACCATGGCGTGCCGCACAGCTCGGAGCAGCTCGTGCGCTTCATCCGATACCTGCGGGCAGTGCACCACAAGGGCCCCCTCACCGTGCACTGCAGCGCGGGCATCGGGCGCACGGGCGTGCTCATCTGCACCGACGTCATCCTCAGCCTCATCGAGAACGACCTGCCGGTGAGTGGAGCCCGTGCGGGTGATGGGCATGAGGTAGAGATGGAGATGATGGTGGTGTCGGTGATGGTGTTGGAGGCAGTGGTGGTGGCGGTGGGCGTAAGGTAGAGATGGAGGTGATGGTGGTGATAGTGGTGGTGTTGGAGGCAGTGGTGGTGATGGTGCTGGCGGTGATGGTGATGGTGGTGGTGGTGATGGTGTTGGTGTCGGTTCGGTAGGACCCAAAACGCACAACAAGGTTTACTTACTGAGACACATGACAATGAACAAGAGCAAGAGCAAGGCAAGAAAGCACCATGACCAATCGATAGTGCAGGTAGTATTTACAATGACCGTGCAGTGAAGGGAACAAAGGGGGAGACATAAATACGCAAGACTAAACAAGACACAGATGGGCAGGGAACGAGGTACAAACGAGAGGCAGGCGGACATTGGACAAAACACAAACTAGACACAGGTGAGGGGCGGAGACACATAATCACAAGACAAACCAGGGACGACAAGGAACAGGAAGTGAATTATGTGACACCAACCCAGAATGGAGGTGGTGGTGGTGGAGGTGGTGATGATGATGTTTGTGGTGGTGAAGGTGATGGTGGTGATGGTGATGGTGGTGATCGTGGTGGTGGAGGTGGTGATGATGATGGTGGTGGTGGTGATGGAGATGGTGGTGGTAGTGATGATAATGATCATGGTGGTGATGGTAATGGAGGTTATGGTGGTGGTGGTGATGATGATGGTGGTGATGGTGGTGATGATGATGTTGGTGATGATAATGATGTTGGTGATGATAATGATGTTGGTGATGATGACGGTGGGTATGATAATGATGTTGGTGATGATAATGATGTTGGTGATGATGACGGTGGGGATGATAATGATGTTTGGTGATGGTGGTGATGATAAAGGTGATGAAGTATTCTTGTCTTTATTCATAATTGTTGTCCTCCGTGTTCTCAGATTAATGTGGGTGACATTGTGAGGGAGATGAGACTTCAGCGGTACGGGATGATACAGACCAAGGTCAGTGGCGACACAGGTTCATGTTCAGTGGTCAAGATTTAAAAAAAAAGTGAATCAACATCCCTCTGACATATGTACCCTCTGTCATCCCCAGGAACAGTACCTCTTCTGCTACAAAGTCTGGCTGGATGTTTTGCAGGGAATCCTGCGTCTTCATGGTAACCAATGGCGACCAGACGCCCCTCTCGAGCACCAAATGGTCTGACCCGTTCCACTTTGGGCTCCGTGAAGGACAGACTCTGTGAGACAATGTACATTTCTTTCCTAACAGGTGTCATTAGATATACTGAAACCATTTGCCTGCGAGGGTTTAGTTAACTTTGTTGAATCGCTGTTCTGTTTTGATATTTTTGCGCTAAGGCCTGTTTTTATAGGAATATTATCAGGAGGGACGTAGGCAGGAGGAGGAAGATGAATGGACGGCTTTCATTTAATTTCTTTCTTGTTGTTTGGCGTTGCCCCATTCCAGTACACTCTCCTACCACCATATTGACACGTTCAAATAGGGCACGCTGCTCACAGTCGATCATTTGCCTTCATTGTGAAGCGTTTTTTTGTTTTTTGAATGTTCGTAGCACAAGAATCTTTCTGATCTTTCATCGTCTCTATTCACGTTGGGATACACGTTTGTTTTTTAAACAACATCCACAGCTGGATTCCTTGAAGCAAAACAGTTGTGTTAGGCACACTAGTTAGTTACAAGCACATGTTCCACACCCGCGCAATAGTACGTACATAAGTTAACACAAATTAGCACAAGGGGTAAGTACTTCATACCAACGTTTATTTAGTAAGTGCATTTCAGAGCTAGATGTCCGGGCGCAGGGTGGGAGGCCTTGTTTGTTTTGCTGTAGATCACCATCCGAAGAGGAAAAGATTTAAGTGCCTTGGGATGACTCACCGCTCTGGTTCCGTGTTGACCCCCAAGAGGTCATAGGTCACCATGTGATGTAGGACTCGGCAAAGGAGTGAGAGGTTGATCTTGGAGCACGCAACAGTGCTGAGAGGGGATGGCCGCTTTGTTCTGTACTCTACTGCTTCCCCATTGTTAGACGTTTTGGTCAAGTTTTATTTTTCAGTCGACAGGGATCGGAGGTCACTTGTACCGTGCATCCCCTTTAATGAGTTGTTTGTCCTATTTTGTACAGTGTAGGATAGGATCATTGCTGAAAATAGTAGTATAATCTATTCATCAGATGTCAGAACAGATGAGGAATAGTATAATATATAGGTGGACCCCTCTGTTATTTTCAGAAGTAGGAGTTGGAACTCTAATTATGTTTAAAAAAAAACACTTTTATTGATTATAATACTTTATATATTATAATGATTACTTTTATGTAATATAAGCATTATTCATAGTATTATAATTAATAATAGTAAATAATTCAAAATAGCATCTTGTATCGTCTCGATACCCCTTGTGAACTTTAATCCCTATTTAAATGAAGAAGAAATGGTTTACAGACGTTTCATTGCTGCTTTGGACGACTGGGGCTCATGCAGAAGGAATGAGAGCTGCATAATATTTACTGACAATGCACCGATAAGGGATCTACAGCTGCTGACTTTTACTTTCAGCCTTTGAATGTAATTGCTGCTTCTATCTTTTGCATGCAGTTTTCTTAAAAGTACAAAAACCCACATAACCCTCTTGGGGGGCCCAAGGGGCCGTTTCTGGAGACGGGCGACGTCATCAGAACCGTAATGAGCTGTGGAATGTAAACAGCGAGCGCTCCTCCGCGATGGGAGTTCTCTGAATGTCACTCACCTTACCAAGCACATTTCTCTCCAACAAAAGTAATGGTTCCTTTTTTCGTGTCTGAATCACGGTAGAAAGAGTTATGAACGTATGTATAAACATACACAGTACTCCACTATTTTCGCCATTCGTATGGTCTCACAACTATCAGCCTCTGTACTGTTTATTTTTTTAACTTCATACGGTAAGTTGGGTGAGGGTTTTTTCTGTGCAGAGAAAAGCCATCTTTATTTCTTCAGCCGGCAATCAACTGCTGGTCTGTCACGTTGTGTGCGTTCTCCTTCGTGAGATCTCAGCCAAGGATGTGCTTTAATCTCTAAAGTGCTGCTCAAGTTGTTCCGCCCCCCCCCCCCCCCCCACCCCACCATCAACATGAATGCAAGACACACTAAAGCACAGTTGCATTCATCCGTAAAGAGAAACTAAGGAAAAAGAAAACAATATTGAACAGCAAAACAATAGCATTGTGAAATGTACTGATGCTAATTTGCACAACTTTGTCTTTATGCTGAAACAATATCATTCTGTACCATAACCACTACGTATGTATCTCTTTGCTGAGAACAATATTATATCCCTTTCTCTTTAATTAAAAGTTGTTCTGAGACAAAAAAAAACAAGTGTGTTGTCTGTCATGATGTTCACGCGTACACTGAAACTCTAAACTCAGAAACACTGAAACTACGGCTTACAACGCAAAACCTTCATCATTACTAAGGTCTCCCTCCCAAGACCTTGGGCACACCCATCATTTATATGGTTGAACTGGTCTGGTACTGGAGAAATCCCACAAGATCGAGTCCAAGTCCTTGTGTCTGTGTCTCTGTTCTGCATGAAGTCCATGAAATTCTTCCGCTCGGCCACAAACAGAGGGCGGGCTGGGTGGGTGGGGTTGCCCTTGTTACGTGGTGAACAGTAGAACAGGCGACCCTAAATCTCCCCGCCTGGAGGCCTGCACTTGGCGTTTTACCGAGGGCTATACTGCTTCTCGGGTTTTACTGCGGGGTAAATAAGCTGCACTCACACTGGGCTTTGTGACTGCATGGAAACCCCAGGAAAACACACTGCCGGGCTCCGTGCAGACACACACACAGGCACACACACACACACACACACACACATACATACAGGCACGCACAACGACATGTTCGGATGCACACCCATTCAAGCACATAAACGTGTGTTGCGCACACACATATACACATAACACACACACGTAAGTATGCATCATGCATGCACACGCACGCAGACACGCTTGCATGCACACACTCAGACACACACACACACAACTGTATAAACCAACGGAAACCTGGGGAAAGAAGCTGAACAGATTTACTCTCTCTCTCTCTCTCTCTCTCTCTCTCTCTCTCCCTCCCTGTCTCTTTCTCTTCATTCTGCTGCTGCTCTTGTGTGTTTCTCTCATAACCCCTCTGTCCTACCGTGCACCTCCCCTCCCCTCCCATCTTTCCATGCATCCCCAGTCGCAAACTGGTTCTGGCTCTAACTCATGGCAGGGCTGACACCGCGCGTGATTAAAACTAAATCAGGATCACGAGAAGAAGCCCTTTGTTCCCACAGTCTTTGTCTGTGGTCGACAGCGGCGACACGTTGGGGTGATTTCACGAGACACGGTGGTGTTCACTGAATACCTGTGTTGCCACGTACTCCATTCAGAAGTCCTTCAACTGCCCCAATGCGCAGACAGAGGGAAAAAAAAGAGAGAGTGTCGGTGGTGGACAGTGGTGGTACCGGCGGTGGTGGTAAAGTCATTAAGCAGAGCGCGTTCAGTCGGGGTGCGTGTGATTTAAATGTCTAAGGAACGTGACGAAATCAGCCCACCGAGTCCCCATAAATCCTCTTGGTCTGCACCGGGGTTCACACACTCTCACACACACCACAATGTATCCCCCCTTCACTGTGTCCTCATTTAAAAAAAAACATAAACCCCATACAAGTTATGTACTACTGTCTAACCCCACCCCCCAGAGAAAGAGAGAGAGAGAGAAACACACACACTCATACAAAACAAACATCCACCTTCCTGCTGCTGATGCAATCAATATACGGCAAAGTGCATATGGCATAAACCAAAGGCTTGGAGGAACCCTCATACAAACCAGACGTGTTGTTCTACGCCTCTGGGGGGAGACGTTGGGAGTCATTCCCTTCAGGTTGGGGTTAAAGGGTTGTTTATAAATCAGGACAACGCAGAGTATTGCGGAGCCAGAGAGAATTACCTGCTAGACAGACAAAAACAACAACCGAAGCTTGGGAAGCCTTAGATCTCTTATAGGGCTTAGCACTGGAGGCATGGAGGCCGCATGTCAAGGTGAAACCAGATAAAAGAGGGAGACAACGACGGGTGTCTCTGGGTCAGTATGGAAAGAGGAGGAGGAGGAGAGGAGGAGTCCAGATGAGACAAGATAAGATGAGGAGCAGGGGTGAGATGTGAGGCAAGGAGAAGATAG
>NC_140277.1:5793247-5798247 GCF_964030765.1 Micromesistius poutassou
TTGACTCAGACTCTAGCTCAAAGACTTGAGACTTCACTTGGGCTACAGCTTAAAAAAAATTTAACCCTGGGTCTTTGTTTTTCGACACACAGTATAGAGTTTGCCCGGTGCAATGTTTGGCTTCCATGTTATTGGCTAGGGGCAGTGCGATCTGTTTGCGTCTCCATTATATTATTTACAGTAGCCGGTTATCGACTTGTGTGGACTACCTGGAAACATGGACCTACCGGTAAGGCATAGACTTGGAAAACTTTTTAAATAAACTCCCGCTACGCTAACCAAGTTGTTGATGCTGCATTTTATGTGTAGGGACCCTAATCATGCTACTGCAGAGGTTTGGTGCTATTTTGAGCTATATTTGTGGCTAAAAAATGCAGATTTGGAAGCGTTCGCACTTCCCCTAGCCAATAACATGGAAGCCAAACATTGCGCCGGGCAAACTCTATACTCAATTATCAACGAAAAAAGTGTCTGGAGGGCTTATTTGATGTGTTTACATGCCAAAACAAAGACCCTGGGTTAAATTTTTGCTAGAATTACACTTTAAGCTGTAGCCCAAGTGAAGTCTCAAGTCTTTGAGCTAGAGTCTGAGTTACAGAATTACACTTTAAAGACTTGAGACTTGATTTGGACGAGAACTCAAAGACTTGAGACTTGGACTCGGCCCTAAGCCTTGAGACTTGACTTCAACTTAAGCTCAAAGACTTGAGAATTGTCTCAGAATTGCAAAACACGAGTATTGATCATCTCTGGTCCACAGGCACAGACCCTCAGTGTTCCAGAGGAGACTAGAGACAGTCTGCCTCTCGTTCCCGGGTGTATGGGGGGGTTTGGTGTAGGGGGAAGCCCACCTGTCAGGTCAGAGTCCCTCCCACCTCCACATCTGAGAGCCATTACTTCTCGACGGCTTAGCAGGAGCTACGCTCGCCATTACGCCATTACACTGTTGTCGTGACGCCGCAGACGTCCCACCAAAGACGGCAGTGCTCATCAATCTTGGGCTGTCTCCCCCAGCCTTGGACAAACACACACACACACACACACACAAACGTCGATGGACACATGATGGACAGATGTCCTCCAGCAGGGAGTTTGTTGTGCTTTCTTCTCCAACATGCGATGTGTTCATTTTTCTTTGAATAATGGATGGAGACGCTCGGAAAACGCAGCAGTTACACATTTGGTCAGAACGAGAGAGGGTCGAGTGAGAGAGGCATGGCGGTGCGGTTTATTTGGCTTCTCTTTGAGATGTGGAGGTGCCCCCCACATTTAGAAGTCTGTCAAACCTCAACCGCCATCCCTCTCTCTCTCTTTGTCTCTCTCTCTCTCTCTCTCTCTCTCTCTCTCTCTCTCTCTTTGTCTCTCTCTCTCTCTCTCTCTCTCTCTCTCTCTGTCGCTCTCTCTCTCTCTCTCTCTCTCTTTGTTCCTCATTCTCTCCTCAGTAATGGCACACACATTTTCTAACAGAACCGTCTCTCCCGTGCCTAGGCTGAAAACCACAGTTTAATGTCCCCCATTACCGTCGCGATGTAGACTTATCTCTTCCCTTCAGATCCTTTTCATGCTTGTTGGAAATGCAAGCTGACACCAAAGAGATCTCACCCTCTCTCTCTTTATCCCTCTTTCTTTATCTCTCTCCTCGCCTATCTCTCTGTCTCTCTCTCTCTCCCCATCTCTCCCTCTCTCTGTCTCTCTCTCTTTCCCTCTCTGTCTCTCTTTCTCTCCTAGTCTCCCTCTCTCCTTCTTAGTCTCTCCTCTCTCTTTCTCTCTATCTGTCTCCCCCATGTCTCTTTCTCCCTCTCTCTCCCTTTCTCCTTTTAAGTCTCTCTCTCTCACTCACTCCTCTTCTATGTCTCTTTCTCCCTCTCTCCCTCTCTTTCTATGTACTTCTCCCCCTGGTGTTTTGTTTTTCTGTGGGACCTGTAGCGTGAAGTGTAAGCGGTGGGTCCCGGGTCACTGGCTGCTGTTTGGGGGTCTTCTGGGTTGTCCCGGGCCTCTGCTTTCCCAGCTCCTCTGCCCCTGCAACACCATGGGTGTGTTTAGAGCCCGCCCAGCAAGCCCCCTCTCTCTCGCCCTCTCTCGCTTTCTTTCTTTCTCTCTCTCTCTCTCTCTCTCTCTCTCTCTCTCTCTCTCTCTCTCTCTCTCTCTCTCTACCCCCCTGCCACAAAGCCCTGCTTCTTCTTCTTCTTCTACAACACGCACACGCGCACACACACACACACACACATATACACAGTCCAATAGGTGGAGTATCCCGGTGTGTGTGGGTATGTGTGTGTGTGTGTGTGTGTGTGTGTGTGTGTGTGTGTGTGTTAGTTTGTTCTGTGTTTCTACAAACACGCTACAGAGATGGAGAGACATACATATAGGGTGCATGCTGAAAGAACAATATTCAACATCTCTACCCTCTACTTCACCAGCGACCTGTGTGTGTGTGTGTGTGTGTGTGTGCGTGTGTGTGAACATACGTGTGTGTTTGTGTGTGTGTGTGTGTGTGTGTGTGTCTAAGTGCATGTGATACAAACGTATCTTGCGTGCATGCATGTGTGCATACATGCGTGCGTGCACGTGTGCGTGCATGTGTGTGGGATGTGGGGCCACTACACTGGGATCTTGGGGGGAGAATAAATCATTGAGCAAGACTAACCAAAGCACACGGCACCCGGGGGTCTTATATCTCCCCCCAGCACGCGGGCCGGCCAGATAAAGATATTCCTCAGCAGGAAGACCCACAGAAACCCCTCGCAGAGGATAAAAGCCTTGGCTCCAGGATTTGATAGAGAGTCCAAATTAACTGTGGGTCATGTGAGACCCTTGCCGCTGCTGCTGTACATTGAGAGGGAGCAAGAGAGAGTGAGAGAGAGAGAAAGAGAGAGAGAAAGAGAGAGAGAGAGAGAGAGAGAGAAGGAGAGAGAGAGGGAGAAAGAGAGAGAGAGAGTGAGCAAGAGAGAGATAGACCCCCGACTGCATCACCTTTCTGGAGGAGTGAGCAGATCGAGCATTCCCATGGGAACTCGCGGGCCAGGTCGCCGTGCCCCACCCCATCATGACATCATCTTTTATCGGCCAACAAGGACAGAAAAAAACGGGACCAGACATAGCATCACAAAAGGGCTTTGGCAAATACAGATTTCTCTTTTCTTCAAATCCTCAAGACTTGGCTTTGGTTGAACATGATGAGGAGATCGCCGAGTCGATTGAATCCGAACCAATCAGAGCCCTCGCTCATTAACCACCTAAAGAGTGCATCTGTGCATCTGGCAGCTGCCGGCATCCTGAAGGAACCAAAAATGAAAAGGATTTCCGCTTCCTCCCCCCGCACTACCTCCCCCCCCCCACCCCTCACCCCACGTCTCCCCTCGCCTCCCCCCTTTCACGGCTGGCAGCCCCCTCCCAGTCTGCAGGTCTGGGAAGAAGAAAGCCATTCTGTGGCTCATCACGGAGCCCTGTGATTAATCACAACGACACAGGACCGCAGCAGAGTGTTGGATCTGTCTGGGACGGAGCCGGCCGCCGGCCAGGGACCGACAGCTAGAGACTCGCTCGTTCGCTTGGACTTCATTCGCTTACGAGAAGCGTACGAAGTCCAAAATCAACGGACCACCACCGACCACTTCTGGACGTTGTCACGACGCAGGCTGAGGCTGGGCCGTCTGTGTTTGGGAAAGAACCCCCCCCCACCCGAGACGAGCGGACCCCTGGCCCTGCATCTCCTGCTGGCTAGCACCCTACTCTGCTCATTTCCTCCCTGTTCTTCCCCCAGTTCTCACCATTTAATGCTTTGCTATTGTAGTCTCATCAAAATGGTTAAATAAAGGTTAAAAAAGACACATTTTACAGTATCATAGTTCAGTTGTCCAGAGACATGAATAAAGGAAATGAATATTGCCATAATCTATGGCCGTTAATTAGACACAGACACACATTTGAAATAGATGGAAATAGACTTTAAATACGGTTAAGTAGATTGTTAGTTCTAGCCTAAAGTTCTCTCCCTACCCACGTACCGTAGATCACAGCTGGACAGCGGTTTGGAATGGTTCAGCATTATTGTATCCAAAACATATTGTGCGACATATGGATTAGTCTTTAGGCTCTGTTTAAACTGGCCCTTGTAGTTGTAGGCCTAGACCACAACGCAGCAGAGTAAATCAAGTTTCAAAGTCGCTCGGGCAGATCTCCGGTATTAAAGCAGACACTTTTAGTGCTATTTTGGGAGCAGCCCTTGGGGCCCAAATAAAAATATTTTTTTATTGTTGGGGATCAGGCGAAAATTAAACACACAACATCGGGGCTTCCCCCGAAAGGGTTTCAGTGGAACGAGAGACGGCCGACTTAACGAGGTGGACTGGGTCGGATAATAATAGGAAAGATACAAACTCGGGACATGATGTGGAGAACAATGAAACCATGGGCCCTTTGGATGGTGGAGGCATACGGAAGCACTTCCAAAGGGTGTATCTTACTAGGGTTTCAGCTTTCATTCCACAAAACCATGATTATCCTTGTGCATTTCACCCTATCGCCGCTTCAGGCAGACGTCCAGGCACCACGGAAATCCTTGGGGTCCATAATTTGCGTTCAGAGATTTATGGCTACTTGTGTGATGACCGCAAGATCAAGTTCAACAACAGAGCCCCCACAAAAAAATACCCTCTGGTAGTGAGTATCGCACTTACAGAAAGTATGTTGGAGACATATTCAGATCAGAAAATGTATTATATTATTATATTCCATGTAATATATTTTATACAGAAAATTTACAGAAAATATACAGTTTCTTTTTACACTTATGAGTAGAAAGACACATGGTGTTGTGTTTTTACGCCATTCTATAAACAAAATGTCCAACACGCAAGACAATGATGAATGATTCTATTTCCTGTTTATATTCTAAATGGATATACTTTGGCCAATGACCCTGACCGGTACAACTGTAATTGTTTGGGGAGTAAAAAGCATGGCAACTCCACAATCGCCGGTGACCCTAACTAATTATG
>NC_140277.1:5803247-5805747 GCF_964030765.1 Micromesistius poutassou
AACAGAGCAGGGGGGGAAGGCTCCGCTGATATTAATTTAATCTGCCTTCCTTAGAGATTGGCCACCCCTTGCCTGCGAATGACCTCGCAAACATTTCCGTTGCAGGGTATAATAAACAGAGCTCCCTCCTGTCTCACAGGGCTCCCCAGACTGCAGCTACAGGATATAATAAAGTCAACCATGGCCAAGAGATTGCCAAATTGTCAACTCAATTAAAAGTCACAAGCGTGTAAACGCACACCAATATGTATTTGACTGACCAGCGGTCGGCAGACAGTCCCAGGTCGCTACTTTGCTTCCAAACGCACAAAAAAGACCTACAAACGTGACATCATCACCATCGCCGCGGTCACATCCAATCAAAGGGCCGGGAAGACGGACAGAAATGGCCGCTTGAACCCCGTGCTCTAATGGGAAATAGATATAGAGGTAATTCATCTGCACATGAGGTCCGCCGTTATAGGGAAACGTCTCCCTCCACCTTGCTAAGCGATGGAGACAGAAGCAAATTGGAGCAAGGGTCATTGAGATGTGATCTGTCACGCTAGGCAGTGGGGCTGCGTAGCTGGGCCCGTGCAAGGCATGGCCACTTTCCCCTTTAACAGGGCCAACCTTGAGGTCCACGGAGCAGAAGTCAACCCAACAGAAACAAACCCCATGTAAAAACCTCAGCAGGATATTGTACTAAATGCGTGTGGGCATATCGCGTTCTGGTAAAAGCAAACGTCCACCACCGCCACCAGCAGTGCGCACACGCACACATACACAGCACACACACACACACGCACACGCACACACACACGCACACAAGCACCCACACACACGTGCACGCACACACACACGCGCGCACGCACACACACATACACACGCACACGTACACGCACACATACACACACACACACGGGACACGGTATCGGATTCCACCAGAGAGAACGGTGCGTGACTTCAGACTCCACCTTCTCGAGCGCTAAGTTAGAAAAGCAGCCGTGAATGTGAGGCGAGGGCATAGGAAGCGACAAATGGCGGCGCTCTGATTCTGTTCACCGTTAAAACACCACGAGTAAGTCCTGGGGCGTTTCATCTGTGTTTTTCCGTCAATATTATGCAACCCACTGGAATTCCCCTCGCTCAAATAAAAACCTCAGATTTCACCCAAATCACGGAGGAAAACATCAGCGTGAGGTCAGCGGAGATGTGTTCCCCGAAACATTCCCATCTTTGTTCGCCCGTGGCCGTCGGTCTGGGCCCCATTGTGAAACACGAATAATTAAAGGATTTAGCCAATCAATCTCCCGGCGCAATTTCCTCCATCCTGGCTGCGGCCCAATGGGGTTTAAGACCTGCCTGTGGGGGTGAAGGTCACGGACCTATGGGACGTGTTCAGGAAGTGGCAACACACAGCCTCAGCCTGTAATGAATATCACAGGCGTCAGGGTAAACACAACACCGGCACTCAGGACCAACATCACACTTTCTCCCCGCAATGTTCTTGTGCAGCATTCCCAGTGCCGGCCGAACACTGAGCCCCTCAGTCCATCTGAATCAGTGTCTGTTGCTGCTGTCTGTAGGCTAATTCTAACTGGAGACATGCTGGGCCCGACACAAAACAAACACTGGTGCGCGCACGTGCATGTACACGCACACACGTGCGCACTCACGTACACACAAGCACTCACACACACACACACACACAGACGTGCGCATGCAATTACTCACTCATACAGAGAACAAGAGCAAAATGGGCACTTCCTTTTTCTCACACACAAAAACAAACACAAGGACACTAAATAACAAATAGCATGGATCTGGGCCACCGAAAAATGATCAGCCATTAGTTTCTAGTCAGATTCCAAATGACAACATTAACATCTGAATAAAGTGGCCATTGACAAATGGTGTAGACAGAACAAAGTCTGTATGCCAGTTCAGAAAATAACATAACACACACACACACTCAGACACACACACACACACACTCAGACACACACCACCATTTATTCTCCTCAATCACTGATTTTGCCAACTGCCAAGTGGTTTGACGTTTTGCTGAGAAAATAAAAAGTACATTTGTGAGTGTGTTGGTGAGTGCGCAGCCAGCCAGCGACCATCGCATAGCACAATCTCAAGCACAACAGCTCTCTCTATGCACCTATGTCTAGCCTGGGAAGACAGCGGCAGCACAACCACAGAAATCAAACTCTTAACAGTCACTTGTCAATTAAACACAAAATCCCATTCCCAGAGAGGCCCGCGGCGGACTCCTATGGCGCCGGGGTGAAACCTCTCCGCACATAACTCAAGAAGGAATACACACCGAGGCCCTCACTGCCATTGTATGAAGGCTGGCCCTGTCCACGGTGGACGGGGGGGGGGAACAAGGAGTCTCTTCCACGCGAAAGCGAGCGCCTCACCTGGGGCTTCACAAGTGCTTTAGGATTCAAAGGAGAACGGGGAGAAAAGAAAATACCCGGCGCCCCGCGAAAAAACACAACACTATTTA
>NC_140277.1:5813247-5815747 GCF_964030765.1 Micromesistius poutassou
GCTGTTCATTTTTGTCGACAACAGAAAACACTCATATGTCCAAGTTGGTCTATGTCAAACTATTGATGAACTTATGAAGAATAATCAACTCCCTAAAACCAATATTGATACATAATATTTCTAAAATAAAGACAAAAAACAATCAATAAAATAAATAATTCATATTAAAAAAATATCACGCGTACAATTCCAACAGAGCGGTTCTCACAACAGCATAGAGAAAGAGCCAAGTAACAACTTTGCCACTGCGATAAAAGTCCAGCGGTCCCATGATTGATGGCTGATTGATTGATTGCTTCTCCACAGACACAGCTGAACAAAGAAAGGTGTACGGGCTAAACTTGACTTCGCTGCAGGACTCCGAGGTCGTTCTCTCTGCCTCGTTCCACTTCCAGCTCGACCGGCGCCCGCGTCCCAAACCCTGGGCCTGTAAACGCTTTAAGAGCCCTGCCTGCCGACCTCCTCCTACCCACCACCCTTCTCCGCCCATCAACATTCTCCTTCACGCCGTCTCCCCGGGGTCAGGGGTCGGTCTGGGGTCCCCGGGGTCACTTCTCGGCAATTTGACCTTCCACCCCCACAGGAGAGAGGTGTGGCAGATGAAGGATTTGACCCAGGTCATAAAGGAGGCACGGCACGCGGGTCATGTTCTACTGTCTCTGGAGCTGGACTTTGGCCCGCACCACCGGAGGCAGCCAGAGGAGGTGCTGTCCGTCGGCGGCATGCCCTACCTGCTGCTGTACGCCGACGACAGGGCCCTGGCCGAGCCCAACAGCGTGGCCGCCAGCCTCCAGAGGTACGACCCCTTGGCCGAGGAGGGAGGGGAAACGCCGCATTCTCAGCACTCCCCGCAGTGGACGGGCCGAGCGAGGAGGGAGGCCGTGCGGTCGTCCGGCACTGTCCACGACAACGAACTGCCCATCGGTGAATACAGGCCCGACGGGCACAGCGACAAAGAGAGCCAGCTGGACAGCACTTGGTACCTGGCGCTCAAGTCCAAGTCTAAACTAAAGGCCAAAGAGGAGAAGAAGAAGCTTGAGAAGACGGAGCAGGCGGGGTCGTCTTCCGAGAAGAAGGATAAAAGTACGAACGAGAGAGTCGAACCCTCGGCGCCGAAGGAAGGGGAGAAACACGCCCACGTTCACCACGCGTCCGAGCATACCAACGTGAAAAGGCCCGGGAACAGGGACAGAGAGGGGGGTCCCAGGGGGCCAGGGGAGGAGAGCAGGAGGAACAAGGAGGCGAAGGAGGGCAAGAGGCCGAAGGGGCGGTCGGGGGAGGCCCCACCCCAGTCCCCGGTGCTGAGTTTCGACGAGCGGACCATGCGCAAGGCGCGGAGGCGGCAGTGGGGGGCGGCCACGCATGGGGGGTGCTCCAGGAAGAACCTGCGGGTTGACTTTGCGGACATCGGCTGGAGCGAGTGGGTCATCGCCCCCAAGGCCTTTGAGGCCTACTACTGCTCTGGCACCTGTGGGTTCCCCATGCCCAAGGTAAGATCATACTCTTCAGGTCTTGTCAGCGTGTGATCCCGTGGTGGTTCCAGCGCGAGCTGTCATGTTCATGTGGTAAAGGAACTGAATAAGCATTTAAACAGTGGAGTGGAAAATGTGTAAAACATTGAACAGACCACTAGGATAGTCTAATGGCTAGGGTGATGGATCGACTCCCGTTCTAAGGGTTATGGGTTTGCACCCCAATGTCCAGGGTCTACCTGAAGGCATCCCTTAGTAAGCCCTAGTCACCCCTACCTGCTCCTTAATGACTTAATGACTTCTAAAATGACTTATTTTTAAAGGTTGCTTTCAGATAAAAGCATCTGCCCAATGTCTGAATGCCTCTCCTCTTAGCAGCCGTCAGATGTAACATGTCCCTCATCTTGTTTGACACGTTTGCACCTCTTCTTCTTTCTCCCCCTCAGGCGACGGGGCCCTCCAACCACGCCACCATCCAGAGCATAGTGCGGGCGGTGGGCATCAGCCCCGGGGTACCCGAGCCCTGCTGCGTGCCCGACAAGATGAGCCCCCTGGCGGTCCTCTACCGCGACGAGGCCAGGAACCCCGTGCTCAAAGTCTACCCCAACATGGCGGTGCAGTCCTGCTCCTGCAGATAATAATGAGGAAGGCCTGAGTCAGACAACCCCGAGTGAATAGAAAGCAGAAGACTTGGGAGAGAGGGGACTGGTACTGCAGAGTGGGGGGCTGCCAATGAGCGAGTTCCTCTGCTGAGGGGTTTTGTTGATGCGGAGGAATGCTGAGAGGTATCAAAGGGCCACTAAGAGAACACTATAATCTGCAGTCATGACATGGAAGAGGCCCGTCGCTATAAGCTATTCCATGATAAAGAGCCAGATTGACGTCTCCCAGGGAATATAATCGACATCCATGTGTTTCACTCTTCAACATAAATTGGGTGAAATAAGATTAGGGATTTCATCTGAAAACCATTTGGTCGTAGAAATGGGTTTGTTTCTCAAACAGGTCATTGTGGCTTGCACACACCT
>NC_140277.1:5818247-5828247 GCF_964030765.1 Micromesistius poutassou
GTGGGAGAGGGAGAGAGCGAGAGAAAGAGAGTTATAAAGCCCATGTTATGCTCAAGAAGCCTATCGACAGGATTAATAATTAATCGTGTTTTGTTAATTAGAATATATACGGTTCATTTAACAACACCCATGCGTGTAATCCGTCGCCCATCTGCGGACATACGACGGAATGGTTGGGGCATTTTCCTCGGCTCTAGTACAGGTCGACCCCTAACTTCCTCGTGAACTGTGTGCCTTTCCCTCGCCTCATTTACCTGCAACAGAGAGGGCTATTTATGGCTGTCTTCGGTCCAAAGTAGGCAGGCCAGATGAATATCGGGTACTTTGTCTCGAAGTTGCATTCAAATCGCGCACTTTGCAGACGCGTGGACGCGCTTTTAAAACGGCAACGCTGTTCCAGAGATGCGGGCCTACTTGATTTAGTAGGGATGTGTTCTTTCTTGTCAGTGAGGGTGTGAAATAACCAATTGCTCATTGCTCATTGCTCGCTAATGCCACCTATTGGATGAGAGAGAAGACTGCACGTATGTCGGTGCCACTGCCACAGAGTAGGCCTATTTAAAACAATGCGAGAGAGAAAAAGACTCCAAGTCAGTTTTGTTTTGTTCATTTTATAGTTGACACTTCAAGCTTGCATATATAGCCTTGAACACTTCATGGCATGGCCTATACGGGGCTATGCACATAGCAAACGGTGGTTGAAGCCGATTGGCATCAAACCGGCAAGTAACATTACTGCACAGAGATATGTGTCATTCGCGTTCACAATTCTATCCTGAGTTCAATAAGGCACAATGTAAAAGTGAACCGCTAACCTAATAAACATAAAACAACGACCAGAACTGCTGTACAGCACAGCACTGTAGAATCCGCTTATGTGCAAATCTACCGCCATCTAGAGGGCAGACTTTGAACATTCAGTGGTTTAACATCAATAGTCACATACGAAACTCAACAACCGTTCAGTATCGAACTGTAATTTAGGAAATAAATAGAGCGCTATCCATTTTATACATATATATTTTTAATTATGTGAAGTCATGTGTCGGGAGAGGTGATGTCGCTCTCGGAAGTATTCGTTGCAGATCGGGCAGGTGAGTTTTTCCTCCCGCTTCCTCCTCACCTGGGACTCTGCGGCGAACTCCTTCTTGTGGTGGGAGCGCATGTGGAACACGAGGTCGGAGGTCATTCTGAAGGACAGGTTACATTTGGCGCACCAGTTCTGGACTGATACTCCGAACGAGTTGAAGGTAGGTGGAAGGATGGCGAGGGACGACGTGGTCTGAAGTTGCGAGGCCATACTCCGTGACCAGTGCTCTGGGGCATAGTGGAAAGCGGTGTTTATAGCAACGTGCGCGGGAACAGTCGGTGCACCTGCCAACTCGCCGGTCACCAAAGACCTGTTGGGTGCCATGAGACTTGGTGTGGTGGTGTACCCCATAACAGTCCTTGGGGTAAAAGCACCAGAAATTCCGTTGAGGCGACTGGAGGAAGCTGCCTGCGCCATCGACGGGTGCAAAGTTGACTCGTTGTAAGTTATTCTATTGGGTTTACAGAAGGCACTTTTCTGCTCTCCGTGGCCACCCGTGGAGAGCGCTGAAAAGGCGCTGCGTAAAGGTGCACCCAAAAGGTGCACTCCTCTCCCAGAATGACCGTCCAACTCTGGCGTGTGTTGCCTTTCGTGCGTAAATCTCCCTTCGCGCTCAACCACTTCAGCAAACGCGGTGTTTTTTAAATCCAAATGAGGCGTTTTTAACTTATCTGATCTTAGTTTCAAAGTAAAGTAAGGAGAGTCAAGTGATGGTTGTTCGTAGTCCCTTATTGACGGCGAAATGTTGTGGTAATTTGCGTTATTCGTTTTTTCCAGGAGTACAGATTTCCGTCCTTTTGGATTAACACTTTCCTCGCATTTCCTTTTAATGGGGGATGTTTCGGCGTCCTCATCTGTGGTTGGTCTTTTATGCTCCAAATCTCTCGCTATGTTATGGAAATCGGTGACTCGACGTTGTCTCTTTAGTTCCATTAGTTTAGTTGCGTCCTTTTGCCCGCAGGTGTCATGGCTCCACGGGTCACTTTTATTGTGGGCACACAGGAATCTGCAGTGCGCCATGTACGGATACTCATGCCTGAACACCTGGTGGCACTTCATACATTTCAGCTCTGCAATATAAACAAAATAAACACAATGAATACAATGATCTTGATTTGCCATGCGTAAAATGCATCAGGTATGATGATTATAATGTATTATGATTTAATACCAGGCCGTCTACACCATCTTACCTTCATGTTGCTCTTTGGTTGCCATGAGCCCGATGGTCTCCGTGAAACCGAGCAGATGAGAGAGTTCCTGGTCGTACCACACCAGGAGCTCCTCTTCTTGGCCGATGTCCCGGGTGGCGCGCACATAGAGCTGGCCCGCTTTCAGGTATGCCTCGGTGTTTTGCTCCTCTCCACTGCGGGCCGCCTGCACCAGCCGTAACCACGACAACACCAGCGTCGTGTTTCGCATCACCTCGGGGTCTATCTGTTGACAGAGATGCGGACAGATTGAGATAAAGTAAAACAACACTATAGTTGAATCTAGGTGCATTTATCTCGATTTGAGATCAAAATGAGATCGGTATAATAAGCCGCAATGTTCAGACTTTTCCTTCGTGGAACTCACCCTAAACACGTAGGATTTGGTGATCCTGTCGCGGGATTTCAACGCTATGAAGGCGATGGTGTCGTAGAATGTACTTTGGAGCAAACAGGGGCCAAAGGAAGTGCCAAGGGGGATGTGGCGCGTAACGACCACGCTGGTGCAGACGTCCGTCGCATGGTTCGCGTCTTGGAGGAATTTGTTGTCATTGGCCCAGAATGACCGGGAGGCAAATGCGTGGTCCATCATTAAACTGTCAAATAAGAGAGACATGCAAAGATGAGGCAATGTATGTTATGGTTTGTATTGTCAAAATGCTAAATGATGAGGCCTAAGATCAACGAACTAACTTCATGCACATTTTACGCATGACAATACACCAATACGTAGGAAGAGGTGTTTTGTATTTTCGAAAGGTACAAACAAATAACAAAAAAATACATTAAGTCATATATTGAGTTGATCGTGTTTTGCTTTCTCATATGCTTCCATGCGTTCTTTCAACCTGTGCTGGTCCACATATGAAGGGATGAACCATGTTTCTGCACCGGGTCGGCCTATCGCTCCTCATATACAGAAGTATATATACAATCCCAAATGTTAGCTAATATCCTTTGTCCCAAATGTTCTCTCGGTTTCTCCTTTTGTCTTCCCATCTGCCGCTCAGCTCAACTCCCTCTCCTGCTGCACCTGATCTTAGCTCCATTTTACCATAAACGCTTCCTAAACGCTAATCCCGCATTTCCATACCTAACAGTTTTAGAAACGAAAATCCATACTGTAGTTAATACACTTATATAAATCATAAACTCTATTTTAAGATAGGATTAAATATTTCCAAATTAAATAAAACGAATCATCAGTCAGTCCCTAATACATGATAATATATTCCGTCTGCACTTACCCACTGGTCATGAGTACTGATATATTGGTCCGATTTAGCGCCAAAGGGAACAGCCTGTACGTCCTGAGCAGGTGCAGTCGACCCGGTGACGAAGCGCGGTTCGCTGTTGCTGTGGCACGAGTAAGTTATCGGGACTGGATCTGGCGCGATGCTGTTCACATACTTATCCCTGTCAGAAAAGGCACTGCAGCGGGTGCGCGCATACAACGTGCACACTCACACGTAGGCGCGCTCCGCTCTCTCTCTCTCTCTCTCTCTCTCTCTCTCTCTCTCTCTCTCTCTCTCTCTCTCTCTCTCTCTCTCTCTCTCTCTCTCTCTCTCTCTCTCTCTCTCTCTCTCTCTCTCTCTCTCTCTCTCTCTCTCTCTCTCTCTCTCTCTCTCTCTCTCTCTCACACACACAAAGTGACACAGCACTGGCTCTGAACGCCTGATACAGAAATGTCAGGGTGATAATTGTTGACATTCCTTACATATTACATATATATATATATATATATAATTATTATTATTTATTTTTTTTGTTCTTCAAACATATCCACGCTCTCTCTCCCAAGATAAGCACTCAACCACCACACCATGGCGTTAAGTAGAATCAAGTCTTTGTTTAACAACGGATCATTAAATGGGTGTTTTAATGTACTACTAAATTCATGAATTATGTATTTGCCCAGAGGCAAAGTCATGTGGCAGCCGTTCCCTCGCGGTGTATCTTACTGTGGTGTATCTGCCGAACCTTTATGTATGTTTTTTAATTGGGTCCACTATATACAACAGGACACTTTTATAACACTTTTATTACACTTTAATTTAAATGACTTTGGGCTTTTTAATTATTGGAATATTAATGTGTCGCCCCAACCTGCAGAAAGTGTGTCTCATGTTATCTTATTTAAAATGCAGAAGGATAATCCTCATAATCTATTTATTAACCTAATAGTAGTCAAAATGGCAAATCTTTTCTATATATATTTATACAGTAGGCCTATATATATATATATATATATATATATATATATATATAGGCATTTTTCATTCTAATTATTATTCTTAAAGGGATTACTTTATTTTACATTTTTCGTGTTTCGTGTACGTCTATCTGTCAAATGTCTAAATCCTACCTGGGCTTTGAGGAAATTAGCCTAAATCAGTTTATATTTAATGAAATTACAGATTTTATGAAGAAGACCACACTTTACAGATTGTGCAGTTCTCTTCTTTTTCAGTTGGGGGCGAAACCTATGTTGGAATATGATTTGTTCTAGACTGTCCTGAACTTTATTTAAACGAATAACCCAGCGTGCCTTAATAGGACAATCTCCTGCAAACAGGCCTAGTTGTTTGTTGTTTTGGAACATTTTTGTTTGTTAATAACATAAAACCAGTAACATACACACAGTACACAGCACACAGCACACAGCTGACGACCCATACCAAATGAATAGATTAGTTTTAAGACTATCTCATTGTTTTTATTCTGGGTAGTCATTTGTATACTGGCCTCCAACTTTTTATGTTGAACCAATTTGGAACAAGCATAAAACAAAAACCCATAATTGTCTTCCAGTTGGCCAGCTAATTATATAGGTTACACTATATATATATGAAGGGGCGGGGGGGTAAAAACATTTTACTTTTTCTATATGTTGACGTCCACGTGTGTGTGTGTGTGTGTGTGTGTGTGTGTGTGTGTGTGTGTGTGTGTGTGTGTGTGTGTGTGTGTGTGTGTGTGTGTGTGTGTGTGTGTGTGTGTGTGTGCCGGAAAGCGCAGCAGTGGTTCTCCTGCTGGCTGCTCCTCGTCCTGCCCTGATCGCTGTTTTCTTCTTCCTCCGAGCGACCCGCGGTCTGCAGGAGAAGCGGTTCAACCGGTTCAGCCCAAGTGTTTCTAACCGACCGAACGCCCGCTTTTCCTACGGAATATAAACGATCGGTTTGAAAAACTAAGCCAAAGAGTACTCTCGGTTGATTCTTTAAGAAACATGTGAGCGTTTTTGAGTTGTCACAGTGTCGGGACGAGCGTTAGTTCGCGTTGAGCAGGAAAGATGGCGAGGTGTCGTGTGCTGCTCGCAGCGCTCCTGCTGGGAATCTTCTGCCTCGAAGCTCCAGTGGAAGGACAGTTGCAAAGAGGGGAGCTGGAGGAGGAAAGATCGTGTCAGGGTGCCTTCGACCTCTATTTTGTCCTGGACAAGTGAGTGTCCCATATTATTTATGACTTTAGGCCTACTTTCTCATCGCTGCACATTGCCATGCGACCAAGCGAATGGTTTGGAATCGCGGGGCGCAGCGCTCCCCCCCCCCCCTATCCCCCCTGTCCCGTCCGACTCACCCCTCACTTCAATAAAGTCTCTGAAGTGAGACGTAGCAAACGTCAAGTTATAATAATGTTTTAGTATGAAGACTACGTTGCTTTTAAACGTTCGCCAGTCGTTGCCTTAAATGTCCTTTCTGGAGTTCAGTTACACGGGACAGTTCACCCCGTTATGTTTCTGTTCTGATTTGCTTCGAGCCAAGAAAGTAGCTGTGCTGTATTCAATAAAGCAATTAGGGGACATTCAATTGAGCCATAATGATTTGCTATTGGCTATTATTTTCGTCCCGTTTGAATCCCTTTCGAGGCAAACAGCCTTCGTCCCGGGATGTGGGCAGGGCGAATAGGATGGATTGAGTTTCAGAGCGACTGTGCCTGCGGACACAGCTGGAGCAGCTGCCCGGGGGCAACAAAAGACATCGCACTGCAGCCTCCCTTCCTCCAAGTTCAGAGGGGCCTTGCATGCACAGAACAATGGTCTGCGTGTAAATAACTCAATCGCATGGGAAAAGGAAGAATAGATCTTAGTTTCATTGCAGTTAAAGTGTGTCATTGATAGAGGATATAATAATGTTGTGAGGAACATTAAATACCTACTTCAGGGCAGAACACAATCCTAGATTGTAAAATTTCTTCTAAATGTTTTAATGTGACTTTTTATTGATATTTCAATTTGTTTTACTCTTGTTGGCTATCTTTTTGTCTATTGGGCTATTTAAAGTGTCTTGGAAAGCGCTATATATAACATCTTCTAAGTTTTTTTTCACATTACTATGACGTAATGTACTGTTCAACGTGTGAGCAGTCTGTGGTTAAATACAGTACTAAGTACCAGTACAGTACTAGTAATACAGACATCAAGACGCCCCCAAAAGATCATAATCAACATATTTGTCACGAGGTGCAGCCAGGATAAATTATGCACATAGTCACAGACCAGCCACATGTCAAAACATGCAGTGTTGCTCAGATGGCGAGCACAAATATGCAGACTGGGCTTTTTGAAAGCATGCAGTTATTATGATTACGATAGCAGAGGCATGACTGTAAACATACAGTAGCACACCATACATGGGCTTTGTGCTTTTGTTGGTGTGGGAGAACATCAAGATAATAAGAGTCAGGCAATGACACGATGTGGGCGTTTTGTCTTTGTTTTGTCCGTGTGGTCGTCGCCTAGTGTTTTATATAGACTGTTCATGTAGACCCTGGTGATTACATCACTATGTCGGAAATGCTGCCAAACCTCACACACGCCACGCTAACCCATTCTGTTGCCATGGTAGCAGTAGGTGAGTGAGTGACACCCTCAGCGGTGATGCTGGTGAACTTTTGGGCCGACGTGGCCGTGCATCGTTCAATCCCTCCCACCACCCCCCCCCCCCCCTCCCTCTTTGTGTCTTTACCCTTTGCTGGAGAAAGTGGCCTGGGGAGTGGGCTGGTTTGACACGCATGGCCAAGCCCTTGTGCGTTGTTGTTTTTTTATTGTTGTTGTTCTTCATCCTCCTCTCGCCCTCAAATGCCGAGCGGTGACCTGATCAGACCTCAGACCTTCAGGGATACAATTCACTACTGTGCTGTTTAGTCATGTAGCAGATGCTTTTCTCCAAAGTCTTACGGTGTATTTTAGGTACATCTAGTAGTGTGTTTTAGGGCATCTAGAGGACACATGGGAGTCGAACTCAGTACCCTTCAGCCCTCGATTATAACTGTATTTCAGCTGTCATCGCCCTGCAATGCGAATAACTTAATACAATCTTCACCATTCAAAATATTCATCGAAAAAGCGGTAATAAAGGTGGACATTCTTCGGCACATGGGAACGGGAGTGGTCCAACAGGCGCCGTGCCTGAAAGTCCCGAGTGTGTTTTACTGGAAGCCTCCTACAGGCCTTTCTCACCGCTAATGCGTTGGTCTGACTCACTAGCTTGGCGGCGGCCCTGCTGACCAGACAACGGCTGCTCTGGAGGATACCAGGCATGCTGACAGGCACAGGCCTACTGAACCACCGGTCTCCTAGCAAGTCTCCTAGCGAGTCTCCTAGCGAGTCTCCTAGCGCTGCACAGCGCTGACAGAAAAAGACTGTTGGCTTAGTGCAAAGCACACTGGCTTGGTCCACAGCATGTACTTATGCACATGTATCTTAGTCTTATCTCGTAGGCCCAAACATAGTCGTTATAGTGGTCACGATTAGGGTTGTTGCCGCGGTGACGATGTTGTTTGCCGTGGTATGGGACAGCATAACGGTGAAGAAAAAAGATTTGAATTCCTTAACAAGCTGAACTGTTGAGAAGAGTTGTAACAGGATGAGTTCAATAGTTGTATGAAGCCCCAGTCTACAGCACAAGCCCCTATGTCTGAATGTATAAGGGAACCATTATTATCAAGATGCGATGAACTCGAAGCTCAATCTCAGCTACGACAGCATATAACAAACACCACTAGAAAGAAAAGTGGCTGGTTGAAAGCATACCACTTTTTTTTCTCACTTTGCAACAGAATGGCAGTCTGTGATGTTTGGATGATTAATCCTGTCAAATTGGACACCCTCCCTGGCGAGGGCTTTGAAGTGTGGGGGCATAACACAGAGCTGCAGCGGGAGGACTGGAAGTAATAGGAACTCTGTGAATGGTCGGACGGCTGGAACAAAAGAATCACCAGGAAGCCCAGTACTGTAGCAGCCCACACTGCCACCACGTTAATGACCTGCAAGCTGCACGAGACACACACCGCGCAAAGCACACACTCACACACAGAGAGTTGCACGTCACACACACGGATGCGCAGACGGCCACTCACAAACAACCCCTGCACACGGAAACACATGCGCGCACACACACACACACACACACACACACACACACAAACACAAAAACACGCACTCACACGCACATGTTTTAGCACTTTGAGTTTTAGCACTTTTCACATGCCATCTGATGTCACTGCATTTTCAACAGGCAATATATTCTCTCTCTCTCTTGGTCAAACACACACACACACACACACACACACACACACACACCGCTGAGCTTACTGAGTTATATATCCCAATTGCTTGCCAGGTTTTAAATTCTGTGTGATCTCACTGTATTTTTAAACAGGCAATACTCTCTCTCTCTCTCTCCGGCTCTCTCTCTCTCACTTGCTCCCTCTCTCTCTCTCTCTCTCCATCCCTCCACAGTCACACACACTTCCCCCCCCCCTGCTGTGTGTTGCTGCTGTCTCCCTGTGTTGTTCATGTCGCAGCCTCTTCTTTCTCCGGACCCCCAACCTGTTGTAGACTAGCTGTACTCATTGAGGCCATCTGTTCCCCACACACACACACACACACACAGACACACAGACACACGCATACATGCAGAACAACAAACACACACACACACACACACACACACACACACACACACACACACACACACACACACACACACACACACACACACACACACACACACACACACACACACACACACACAACCCGACACACAGGCACACACACTGACACACAACACGTGCATTTAGTGATGCAAATGGGGCCAGCTGCCTGCACCATGGTCCCTGCTAGAGGCAGACTTCTACATCTGTCCCTGGCTAACCTCAACCCTTTGGCCTGGCAGCAATTAGCTCCCATTAGCCATCCCCTGGGACTGGCATTCATTAGGGAAGCAGGTCCCCCCCCCCCACCCCCAACCCCCTGCTGTAATTTATGCAAAAGCAAGGAGCTAGGCCAATCAGTGAGTCGGTACAGTATAGTGAAGGGTTTTGCAGTGAGTGTTTGTTTATATGCGTAGCTAATATGGGCTCTCTTGTGAAAGAAATTCTCAGCTCAATGAGAAAAAAAAGTAGAAATGTAAGAAATAAAAGCACTTATATCTATGGTTGTGATCTTTTGAGAGTGAATGTGTCTGTTAAGTCGTTTGGCTCTTTCGTGAGAACATCAGGTTGCTTAATGGGATGCGGGCAGAGTGCTGACTAGGGCAGAGGGTTTGCACGGGCAGGTTTGTGAGCATAGAATCACCGCACAGGTGGCGGTGAAGGAATGCACTTTGCTTTTAGTGACTGGACCATCGATCGGTTTCCACATGAATGGGTTTTTATACTCCACCCGAGTTACTAAACAGATAACTCTGTTTGGATCAATAACGCT